>NC_133619.1:231688615-231878615 GCF_048593235.1 Sminthopsis crassicaudata
AAATAATTGAAAGTTTCTTACTTCATTGAAGCTCCATCTCCTTCCTAAAAGATGATGCTGTAGTTAATGTTTGCTTGTAATCCCATGTCCTTTGCCTTCTGGAATATGATATTACAAGCTCTCTGCTCTTTTTATTGTAGAAGCTGTCAGATCCTGAGTAATCCTGACTATTGCTCCTTGATATTTGAATTATTTTTGTCTGGTAGCTTGCAGTATTTTTTTCTTTGAGATTATAGTTTTAGAGTTTCAGAGCAATGTTCCTTTGAATTTTCCTTGTGGGATCGCTTTCCAGGGGTGATCAATGGATTTTTTCAATAAGTATTTTCCCCTCTGTTTCTAGAATATTGGGGCAGTTTTCCATAAGGCTCTCTCATAGAATGATATCCAGGCTCTTTTTTTGGTCTTGGCCTTTAAGTAGGCCAATAATTTTTATATTGTTTCTTCTGGATCTATTTTCCAGGTTGGCTGTTTTGCCAATGAATTATTTTAAATTTTCTTCCATTTTTTTCATTCTTTTAAGTTTGTTTGACTGATTCTTTCTCATAAAGTCATTAGCTTCCATTTGCACTGTTCTAATTTTTAATGTGTGATTTTCTTCTGTTATTTTTTTATATATTTTTCCATTTGGTTTATTCTACTATTTAAAGAGATTTTTACTTCAAACAATTTTTTTAATGAATCTCTCTCATTTCCTTTCTCATGTTTTCTTCTATCTCTCTTATTTGCCTTTCCAAATCTTTTATGTATATTTCTAAGAAGCCTCTTTGGGATTGAGAACAAGTTATACCACTCTTTGAGATTTCTTCTGTGGACATTCTGTCCTTGTCTGAGTTTGTGTTTTGGTCTGCCCTGTCACCATAATAGCTTTCTATAGTCATGGTTCTTTAATATTTCTTGCTTATTTATTTTCCTTTTCTTTTGGTATTTTCATTTTTTTTTTCACTTTTAAGGTTGAACTCTACACCTGGGATAAAAGGAGCACTGTCCCAAACAACCTGTACAGCTCTGAGCCTTGGCTTTAAACCTAGGAGCCTTTTGTGTTTGTAGGGGGTAGCTTTGTCTGTTCTGTTCAGGAAACAACCTTGTTTCCCAGAGTTTGACTTCTGAGATAGAATTGGAAGTTGCCCCACTTATTTGTTCCTTTACTGAGCCAGTACTGAGGGTCTTGGGTGCAGATTTTGATTAAGACCCTCTCACCAGCTTTCCCAGTATCTATCTGATCTGGGCTGAACACCCTTTTCAATTCCAGTAAAACTAATCTTTGTTGAAGTTTTAAAAATTTACATTGAGTTGAAAAGTGGTTTCATTTCATCAGACTGTCTTCAGAGGTTTAGCTTAATGTGTTTTTTGAGGAAAACTGGGAGAGCTGGATCAGCTTTCTGACTTGATTCTGCCATCTTGGCTCCACCACTGGAACCTTCCATATGAACTAAAAATTCTTTAAGAAAGATTTACAAAATAAGGCAAAAGTGAAAATTAGGTGTAACAGCCATTCAGAGAGAAAATGGTAAACTTACATAGTTAAGGAAGGCTTCATAGAGAAGATTTCAGACACCTTTGAAATTGTCATAAACACCTCTGCAAAGTTCTATTTAAATTCTGAGCAGCAAGACCATTTAACAAAATCTTTAAAATAAAAGTTACATTTTCTCTTATTGACAGTATGGGTTAGTCCTTGAGGACAAGAGAAAATCAATGTCTTTTTATTCATAAAGGCATATAAAACATCCTAACCAAATCAAAATACAAAAAGATCTTGATAGAATAGAGGGTTAGTCACCAAACTTTAAATTAGGCATCTCCTTAGTAAAAAAAAAAAATGTCAATAATTTAAAAATATGGTATTTCTCCCGCCCCAATATCTAGGAAAGTAAAGCAATCAAACAAAAAACATTTTCTCTTTATTCTCAATTTAACTACTTATATCATATAATATATATGTGTATACATATATATATATATGCACACACTGATATTTATTTTGTATAAATGTACTAATGTCTAACATATTATACACATTATAAACTCTGTACAAATTTTTTGTGAAAGATAATGCAGTAATGAAATAGACATTTTGTGATAAATTTTAATTTCACATAATGGTTCAGAATCTCCTTTTGCTCATATTAAACCAAATAAAATTTAAATGGAAATAATATACTTAGCTTTGTAATTTTTGAAAAACTTAATTTAACATTCTCTAATACAACAATGTTATATTATGCCTACAATGAACAAAAGGGTGATATTGCCGCCATCATTCCCTTATGTTGCATCCTTGTTAGATACATGATAACTGTTTAAAATATTACTATATGACATGTAAACAAGTTTAACATGTATGGCATATTAACAGGATAAAGATACCTGAATCCATTTAAATAAAGATATTTCTTTCTTTTTCTATAACTAGAATTTATAAGTCATTTCCTCCAAATGCACCACTCCTATCTTGATATTTTCACTGACTGTTAATCAGTAGCATTTGACTTGCTATGAACAAACATTGACTAGATTATGAATTGAATTTTTATGTAGGACTACATTCAAATTACTTAGGGCAGATCGATTATTGGAATTCTGAATTAGAAAGAATGATACATTAATATGGACTGTTTTAATATATTTTAATTGTTGTCTGAGATACAGAAATAGGGCAAGCTCAGGAATCTAGAATGTAACACTTCTTTTTCCTCATTTTCAACTTAGCTGCACTTATTTTTAACTTTTTTGGTTTTATCATCTCTCCCTACCTTCCCCCACTTAAATTAAAGTATCATTGGGAAATCTCATCATCTTGCAGGATATCTAATTAGCCTTCTTCTTCTTCTGAGCTGTATCTACTATCATTCTGATTGAAATATGGAGCCATAAACTCCTCCACTTGAAAATGTAAGAGAGGAGTAGATATGTCACTTCTTCTCGCTCATCTGAACTTAAAATAAGTAAAATAAAGAATTATTGGGTTCTTCATCATGTTGTAGTACTTAAGTACCCTACTACTTCCTCACTTCTAATATTCATTTTGCCTTTGTATGCTGTCTTTCCCCATTAAGTTGTGAGCTCCTTGAGAATGTGGATTGTTTTGTTTGATTGATTATTTTTTTTCTTCAGCACCTAATAAAATATCTGGCACATTATAGGAGCTTGATAAATGTTTATTGAGCATTGATTATTCAGATTGTACTTATAAATAGTTCTTCTTACACATTCTCTTGTTATTTGCCTCCTCTTTTAATACTCATAATTTAACAGTACCATTTCTATAACTAAAGAAGTAACTATATTTTAATTAGAAAATTATGTTGACAAGCTGCCTTTTAAAAGTTTTTTATCAATAACATTTTAGGATTTTTTTATGTAGGACTACATAAGTCCTACATAAAAATTCAATTCAACATTTTCTTCTGTCACAGCCACAGTTTCAGAGTTTTGTTTTTTTTTTTCTCTTCAGTCTCCTCTTATTTCTTGGATTTAGAGTCTGGAAATGTTTTTTGTTAGGATATTATTATCATCCTCTTTTTAAGGATCATGTGCATTTGACATCAGAAGTAGACGGATTCTGTGGGGCTCCTTGAATCGTGTTAGAGTTGGAGAAACTGAGACCTGACTTCAAATCTATACTTAGATACTTAACTAGCTGTGTGACTATAGACAAGTTATTTAAGTTCTCCCAAACTCAATTTCCTCATCTTTAAAATGGGTGTGATAACAATAACCTTTATTTCCCAGGATTATACTGAGGATATATTAAATTAATATTTGTAAAGCACTTTATAGCACTAAATGCTAGATATTAGCACTATAATTCTTTCTCCAAATTGTTAAGGATCATGCCTAAGAGAAGGGGCAGGTCAATTCTCTGAGAACCTCCATAGGTATGAATCATAACATTTGAAGGAGTTGCAAAGCAGTCTTTACTTAATGCAGATGTTCCTTGTGCATTGGGAATGAAATAAATTGGAGGCAAGAAGGAAGAGGAGACAGGTCAGACAATGCAACTGCTTCTCAGTAGAGAGGTCAGAGAACAGAACTGTCTCAGTCTCCTTGTATCATCATCATCCTCTCACAGAAAGAGATCCATTCTACAGGTCTGAGTTAGACCTCCAGCAACCATTGGCAGGTGGCTCCTATGACATATTGGTATCATTACCAAACTGGCTGCAATTGGCAATGATTTTCTAATAAGTCTTTGAAGAAAAGGATCTGAAACCATCTTTGCCTGTGGGTCCTGAATGTTATGTGTAGCATCTGAGGTTACATCAGAGATTTACCCTCAAGTCTGTATCATTTATATCCACAACATTTACCAGCTTTAGTTTTCTTTGATTTAACCTATGAGAGTTCTAGCCATAGCCTGAAGTTAACAACATAATTCAGTCAGCATTACAGAAGCAGTTCTTCAAGAGGCAGCCACACCAATTCTTCATGACTTCAGGGCCAGTGCTCTATTCATTGAATCATCTAGTTGCTCCCACATCAATTCCAAACAGAGTGCTGGGATTTGTTTAATATATAAAGATTCAATATCTTGTTCTTTCTTCCACAAAGTCAAATGTGAAAAGTCACTCACAGAATTAAGCAAGATAATTGAAATATATTTACAACTCTATGATTTTCTATCTTCTGCCTTTTTCTCAATAAAGAATGAATGGAAAAATATATTCATTACAAATTTAATTATTCTGTTCTAAACACTTCCTTAAGTTCTAGATATGTGATTACAAAATTAAGACAACTTTTGTCCCAAAGAGTTTGCATTTTAATAGGGGCATGAATTAAAATTAAGAGAGGAGTTGTATCCAGGGAAAGGATTTATGATTTGGGAAGTCACAAAAATTCCTAGTGCATCAATAGAACCACCCAAAATCATGTGCTTTTCAGAGGCAATACTGCAAAGTTAGTGATGATTTTTTTTTATACTTCACAGAGGAAGAGGGTTGATAAGTGCAGAAAATGGCCACAATGCAAGTGAAGATGCATAATATCTGGGAATCTCAATTACTTAGTTTCTTCCAGACATGGCCTCTTATGGTCCAATATCAATA
Organism: Sminthopsis crassicaudata; assembly: GCF_048593235.1. Classification (NCBI taxonomy): domain Eukaryota; kingdom Metazoa; phylum Chordata; class Mammalia; order Dasyuromorphia; family Dasyuridae; genus Sminthopsis; species Sminthopsis crassicaudata. Next base: position 231,693,664 of record NC_133619.1, read on the forward strand.
CCTTGATATTCATCTTAGGAAAGATGATCATTCTCTTGTAATAATTATCCTATTTATTGTTCTGTTTTTCCTGCTGTACATGATTTCTTCATTATTGTCCTCTTGGATTTGAAGTTCTTTATAGTGTGGCTTCAATCTATCCTTCCACTCTCATTATTCATTATAATTTTATTTTCTATACTCTTTTATATAACCAAAGTATCCTTCTTGCCATTCTTCATATACAATACTTTGTCTCCAATATCTTGCCCTTTTCACTGGCTTTCTCCTATGCTTACAATATGCTTGTTCCATATAATCCTCTCTAGTTTTCTTCAAGGCTTAGTTCAAGGGCTGCCTTTTTTGTGAAGTCTTTCCAGATTCTCCCAACTGCTAGTTCTTGGATCCAGATATCACCTTATTAGTATTTTGCATAGATCTATTTTTTACATATTATCCTCCCCAGAGATAATGTAAATTCTTGGATGGCATGCATTATTTTACCTTTGGCTCTATCTTTCTTGCTCCTAGCTTGTTGTACTTTATTAATAGCATATAGTTTAAAATTTCACATAATTATCAAAAGCATATAGTAGTGTGTCAATAAATACTTTCTGATAGATGGATTGATTGTGATCTTCCATTAAATTTCTGAGATTGGGGTTCTCACCTGACTTCCAGTGGTCATCTTGATGTATTCCTTGAGAAAATCTACCAATCAAAATGTGAAAGAGATACCACAACGAAGACTTCTAGGAATAGTATAGGCAAATTTCAGAGTTCACAGTTCAAAGATAAAATATTTCAAGCAGATACAAAGAACTTATTTAAATATTGTGGAGCCACAATCAGAATTATACAAAATTTACCAGCTTTCACAAAAATGGAGAAAAGGATTTAAAATATGATATTCTGGAAGATAAAGGAGGTGAGATTAAATCAGAAATCACATACCCAGCAAATCTGAATATAGTCATTTTGGGGTTTTGATAGGTAGATATTTATTAAAAGAGAGGGTTTTCAAGCATTCTTGATCAAAAGAGTTGAATGGAAAATTCAAACACAAAAGCAAAGTAAGGTAAACATAAAAGAGTAATCATAAGAGGCTAGATAAACTTAAACATTTTACATTCTCAGTGGTTCAGGGATCCAAGGCAGTTCTAAGAATTTTAGAGAGGAAAAAAAAACATTTTCATCTAGAGTGAAAAATATGGAGAATGAATGTAAATAAAAAATATGCTATATTCCCTTTTTTTCCTTGTTCTTATTTTTCCCCTCTCATGACTTTTCCTTTTTGTTTTGATTTTTCTCTCCCAACATGATTAATAAAGAAATGCAATGTGATTCATAAAGAAATATATATTTTAAAAATTCATATAAAATAAAGAAAACAATAAACAGAAACAAATAAAAAAAGATGTTACTTGATCAGTAAGGAAATGATGGGAAAGGGATAAGAGAAAGCAAGATGGGATCTTGGGAAGTGATAAAAGGGAAGATTAAAGGACACAGGGTTCAAAGCAAAATAGAAAAAGGGGGACACAGAATGAGAGAAACAAAAATAGGATGGAGGAAAATAATTACAATGACATTGGAAATGGAATGAACTAATCCATCAAACAGATGCAGATAATAGAATGAATTGGAAATTAGAATCCAACAATATGTTTTTTACAAGAGACACATTTGAAAGCAAAAGACACATACAGAGTTACAATAAAGAACTGAAGCAGATTCTAATGTGCCAAGGGTAGCTTTGATTATTATTTTATATAACACAAAGGGAAAAATAGACATAATTAAAAGGATGAGAAAATTATATTTCCCAAAAAGTACTTTAAACAATGAAGTAATAAAAAAATATATAGCAATTTTCTTTTATTAAAGTCTCATTTCTCAAATATATGGATAATTGAGTCAATTTCATAAAAATAAGAATTATTCTCTAGTTGATAAATGCTCAAAAGATATGGACAGGCAGTTTTCAGAAGAAGAAAAAAATCAAAACTGTTAATAGTCCAATAAAAAGGTTCTAAATCACTATTGGTTAGAGAAATGTAAATTAAACCAGCTTTCAGGTCCAAATTACATCTATCATAAATGGGAATAAAGTAAAAATAGTTACACTATTGAACTCTTCTAGAGTAGTGAAGTAGAGATCTAACTATTCTGGAAAAAGTTTTAGACCTAAACCCAAGAACGGTGTTATCATATCCAGCAATTCCATTACTAGGTCTATATCCTAAAGATAACAAGGAAAGGGAAGTACTTATATGAACAAATTTTTTTTTGTTCATATAGATACTTACCTTTCCTTGTTATCTTTATTTATATTTATATTTATAGCATCTCTTTTTATAGTTGTAAAGAATGGAAATCAAGGGTATGCTCTTTAATTTGAGAATGGCTAAAAAATCATAGCATATGACTTGATGAAGTATTGCTGTACCAAAAGAAATGATGGTGGTAGGGGGGAGTTTCAGAAAGACATGGCAAAATTTATATGAACTGATGCAAAGTGAAGTAAAAACTATGTAATCATTGTGCATAGTGACAGAAATGTTGTAATGATGATCAACTGTGAAAGATCCAGGGACATCAGTACAGTGATAAAAGACAATTTCAAAAGACTCATGATGAAAAAAATGCTATCAGCATCAAGAAAGAGAACTGAGGAACTCTGAAATATAATTTTTTCATGTTCTTTATTTTTCTTGCTTTGTTTTTTTGAAAAATATATAATATAAAATTATATCTAGCAGGATTTCACATATATAATTGATATAATGTTTGCCTTCTCAATGAGTGGGTGAAAGATTGATTGGGTGGGAGAAATTTTGAAAGTCAAATTTAAAAAGAAAAGAATATTAATAAATTAATGAAAAATATGTTGAAATAGTATACATATTTTTTTTGTTTGTTTTTTTGTTTTTTTTCCCCCCTGAGTCTGGGGTTAAGTGACTTGCCCAGGGTCACACAGCTAGGAAGTATTAAGTGTCTGAGACTAGATTTGAACTCGGGTCCTCCTGAATTCATGGCTGGTGCTCTATCCACTGCGCCACCTAGCTGCCCCTATACATATGTTTTTTAAAAAATCTTTCTAATCTTGGCAAGCCACTGAATCTCTTTAAATCTCATCTTTCTTATTTTTAATGTTAATGTTTTAGATGATGTTATCAACAAAGTTATTTTCAGGAATAACATCTCATGATTCTCTAATATTTTCCCAAAATATGTTTAACAGTCAAACAAGAGTATTAAACAATTTTCTTTTGATCATATATATAATTTTTATTTATATAAGTGTCCCAAGATCTTCAAACCAAAAATGTTTTCACCTAGAGTATCATTTAAAATTCTAAATTTAAAAAAAGTCTTAATTACAGGTAACTTATAAATTAAAAAAAAAAATTTATAAAATAGTATATTTACATAAATACTTTGGTATTTTTTATCTCATTTGATATAAATATTCAATTATAATAATCCTGTTTAAATGGAATAGGATAGTAACCTTAAGGAAGGGAAGAAAAGAGCAAGACTTCTCTAGAAAGTGCATAGTGGTAAAATCCCTGTGGCATTAAGACTGGCTAGGTATTTTGCATGCCAACTATTTGTTCTTCAGAAATGTAATGGTAATGAAGTTTAAATACTATACAGTATAGCTTAAACAGTTTTTTTTTCCAACCCCTTGGACTTTGTTATATCAAGTAAAGTACTTCTTGAAGTTAACAGGGCTAATGTACTTTTAACAAAGAAGGATAGGGTAGAGACTAAGACAAGGAGACAACCCTTAAGGGTCATATGGTTTAATTTCCTGTCAATTGTGGGAATTTTTCCACAAAACTCCAGGCATTTGACTGTCATGTGGTTTATTTTAGAAGACATCCTATTTCTTTTCAGAAATCTGTATAATGTTTAGGAAGTTTTCCATTGTGTTAAAACATAAATTGTGTCTTTGTAATTTTCACTCACTTTTATGTCTGGTTTCCTAGCTCCTCCACATGATAACCCTTGAAATAATTTGAATGCTGCTATATTCCTCCTTAAGCATTTTTCCCACTCAGTACTAAATATCCTCAAATCCTTCAGGTTCTTCTCAAAAGATATGATTTCCAGAACTTCCATCTTTCTGGTTGTCTTTTTCTATGCATTTTCTAGCTTGTTAATTTCCCTTTTAAATTATGGCACTCAAGATATACCAGCAATTTCTAACTATTATGCTTGAGAATATAATTTAACTATTTTCCTTATCTGGTAAATGATACCATGAAGCCAAGGGATGTTTGTGTTATATCTTTTAAGATTATTAAATCATTTTGATAGATTTTAATATTGGTGTTTAAAATGGTATCTCTGCTGAATAGTTTTTTTTTAATCCATATGGCTCCTTTATAGTGTTTTCCTTTAGCATAATAGGATCATAATTCTTATTTTTCTTTTAATTTGATTATAGTTATTGGCACCCATTTAATTTTGAAGGGAGTTTAGAACAAATATGATGCCTATAAGTAGCATTCTGGTCCATCTCATGATTCATTACACAAAATATTTAACACAGTGCCTGGCACATAGTGGGTATTTAATAATAACAATAAATTATAGTAAACATTTATGTCATACTAGGTGCTAGGCACTTTACAGCTATTATTTTGTTTTATATTCACAACTCTGGGAAGTAGGTCTATTCCTATTTTATAGATGAGGAAACTGAAACAAACAAGTTAAATGATGTGTCATCACATAGCTAATTAAGTATCTGAGATGGGATTAGAACTCAGGTCTTCCCTGACTCCAGACACCACACTCTGCCAGCTTTGCCACTTAGCTACCTTGTGACTATTGATTGATTAATTAGGGGAAAGGTAACACCAGGGTATTTCATACTTCACTGAATAATTCTTTTTCATTACTTCCCATCACAGTTGATTATGTTTTTTTATGTGTCCATTCAGGAGCACTTTTTTTTTTGTATTTGTAACTGCCTTTTTTTTGCTTCCTTTTGGCCTTAAACATTATGAATAAACATACACACACACACACACACACACACACATGGCATACAATGATAGATGAATAGATAGTTAGATTACAGAAAGATGATAAGAATTTTGTTTGAAATTTCTAGGAAGAAATGCATATAAGGAACAGAATCATAAGTATGTATTGGTAGCATTTTCCACTGATGAATAAAATAGCACCATTGAAAAAATTAGAAATAAGGTTAAGTAACCCTTAACCAAATAAAACAAAATAATTATATGCTTTTGGTAGTTTTGTAAAGAATGAAGGAAACTTTTACATTCTCATTTCTGAAGATCCAAGCCCATATCAATAAAGCGTAAAGGGCTAACTGGAACTTCATTGGGGATGGAACGGGGAGAAGGAAAGGAAAAGAGAAAAGGAGAGAGAAAGCGACAGACAGACAGGCAGGCTGGCAGGCAGACAGACAGAGACAGAGAAACAGAGAGGCAGAGAGACACATACACACAGACAGAGACAGAGAGACAGAGAAATAGAGACAGAGAGAGAGAAGTTTTAGGGACATATAGTTTTGGGAAAAGACAAGTATTCTTCCTGAGAGTTAATTTAGAGTAGGACAAATTTTGACTTTTGTGACTTTATAATTTTTTAATATTTTTAATTTTATATTTCAATGGAAATTCAATTAACCAACAAGAATTAAATACTTAACATGTGTGTGACACTTAGTTCAATATTTTAAGGGAAAAAAAAAAAGATTTTTGTTGTTGCTTCTGTCAAGAAGTTACTGTAGTTGTCAAAAGACTTCCTTGTTTCAAGGATTCCCCAAGTCCCATTAACTCTCTCTGTGATCCTTTTTCTATTTCTTCCCACAAACACTTTCATAATAGATATCTTCAATGCACTAGAATAGTCTTTATCTTTTAGTGTTTATTATCATTAGAGGTGTACTACAGATAAAATAGTAGTGAGTATATATTGTATAGTGCATATGGGATCTAGGATTATAAAGAACCTTATTAGTTCACTCCTTCACTTGGCACATGAGAAAACTGGCTGTTCAGAGAGATAAAAATGACTTGTCCAAAGTAATACACTACCTCACTGAAATGGAATTTAAACTAGGGAGCTATAAGAATTTAAGAAAAGGTCACTGAGGGCTGAAGAAGTAAAATATGCTTTTGTGTAGAGTATGAGATATGAACGTGGCCTTTTAGGATTTGGATAAATAGAGAAAAAAGTAGAAGGCATTATAGATGTTGATATTTGTCTGGTGAGAAAACAGCAATGAAAAATTTTTTTCCATATTTAAGAAGTGATATATCTAAGAAGAAAATACAACATGGAAAATAATGTGGATCTGATAAGTGAATTTTTGACAGCCTTGCCAAGGCAGAAAAAGAAGTAAATTTTATGTCACTATTTTTTGAGTAGGACAGAGGTAGAGAAAAAGCATATTTTTAGCAAGAGTAGTTTGGTAACAGAATTCTGAACAAATTGGATAGGTGAGAATGGAAGGTAGATTTGGGGTTAGGCAATTAGTGAGAAAGTTGTTATATTTTTAGTGAGAGATTTTGAATATGAGATTTTCACTGAGAACAATGGACATAGAGAAAATGGAATTAATTTATCAAAGATTTTGAACAAAATTAATGGATTTTTTTAATGAATGAGGAAGGTAATTTTTTTAAAAAGCATAATTTTTACTTCATGCTTTTATTAAAACTGATTTAGTAAATAATAATAATAATAAAATAAAAAACCCTGTAGTAATTGGTGTTAGATTGTATAAAGAGAAAGGAGAAAGGAAAGATGTCAAAGATGACTCTAATCTTAAAGCCAAAAATGTTAGCATAATTAAACCATTGTCAGATATGGGGAAATCATGAAATGAAACTGATTTAAGATGCTATTTTGAAAGTGTAAGATCATTTTTACAAGCACCCATGTAATCATACTTTAGAAAACACCATTACCTCAACCTCCACTTTAAGTAAAACATTACTCCAAATAGTCCTTGAAGTGTATCTAAAGGGGGAAAAAATGCTATTATGTTTCTCTTACTTAGTATAGCTTGAATTGTTTTCAAATGAACAGTTTATATCAATCTTAACCTACCTTTGAAGATGCTACCTGAAGGAAACTGATAACTTCAAAATGTCCACTTTTTAAAAATGTCTTCCTTTTTCATGATATAAAGTATACATTCCAGTTACCCAGATTGGTCAAAGTCATAGAGTTTAAAACTGGATGGGAATTTAGAACTCATTTTTCCCCAATACTTCCATTTTGTTAATAGGGACTTTGAGGTAGAATTATATGGCCTTAAATTGGGAGAGATTCTAGGGTTTAAAGAGTTTGCCTCTCAACAAATGAAATCCTTAGTACAGCTTCTCTGGGCTCTGATTATATAGCATCAGTAATGAGAGTTCAGGGTATCACCAGGCAGCTAACTTGCCCTATATAGAGAGGTAGGACTGTGGATAGACTTTTGGGCCTGGCGTCAGTAAACACTGAGTTCAAATCAAGGTTTAGACTCATAGTGACTTTGGGTGTCTGGGTAAGTCACTTAACAGTTTCCTCAGCTGTAAAATGTGGATAATAAAAGTATCAATTTTTTAGAGTTATTGCATAAATCAAATGAGGTGATTGTAAAGTGCTTAATACAGTTTAGATGCTATATAAGTTCTTATTTTCTTTTTTTAAATCATTTCCTCCCCATTGAGGTTACCAGCCTTCTTTTCACTACTTTAGGGACTTTCTTAGATCCTTTTTCCCACAGATCATATCTAATAAATTGTCAAATCTTGACAATTCTCCATTTACAACATTTCTCACATCTCCTGTTCTCCTATGTCTATTCCTCTACTTCAAGAATTCATCAGTTCTTATTTGGACTATTGTGAATGTTGAATTGTGCTTTCTGTTTCTATTTTTTCTGGTATCCAATTTGCCTTTTACATAGTTGCCAATATAATCTTCTTAATAACAAATTTTGTTTGGCAGAAAATAGGTTTTGTATATCATCTTATGCCACAATATTCTAAAAATAAAGTCATAGCATCAACCTCGGAGGAGAGTAGAAGGTTAAACTTTCATAAATGTGAATAAGACATATGTTTGTTATCATTCTTGGCATAGAGAATATTGTTTAAAAATAAATTTTTGAATATACAAAATTTAAAAATTTGTGAGACCATAAAATAATGCATAAGAAAAAAATACTAGATTGAGATAATGATATTAGATGTTTTTTGATAAGCATTTGATGTCTACAATTTTTTATAAGTTTTTAAGTTTCAGTTGTAGGACTGATGAAGATTTATGGAAGAATGTAAGGAGCCAATCAGTGCTGAAAGCTGCAGGTCCTTTATTTAGTCTTTAATTTGGTAAAGACTCAAAAGCGAAGATGTTGTTAACTTATCTGTAGACATTTAAGGAGTTGGGAGGAAGAGAAGAATAAAAGAAGGATATTGATTGATCTACCCCAAGGACTCTGATTTTGAAACTTGCTTGAACAAAGTTCTAGACATGTCTGTCAACAGAGTTTATTTATTCTCTCAGAGGTCACTTTCAAAAATTTAAGTAAACAAGAAAACACTGTAAAACTTCATTAATTATTAGCATTTCTAAATTAGTTTCTTAAAATACCAAAGATATGGAAAAGGAAGAGACTTTAGAGATAATTTAATATACCACACTTATATCAGAAATGAAGTAAACTGAGGCCAAGAGAAGCTCATTGAATTACTCAAGGTTACATAGTTTATAAGTTAATTGAACTGGAAATTAAAATCAGCTCTTTTGATTCATCACCAAATCTTTGTCCCAATTTGCAATGTGATTTGAATGTGTATTCTTATGCACAAATGTCTTTTTCTGGTTCAGATTATTCATAAGAACAAGAATATCTTACTTGGCTTATAAAATCTCCAGATCAATATTTTACATTTATTTAGGACTTAGAATTTTCAAATAGCTTTTCCATTTATTATCTTGTTTTATCCTCCAAATCTGAAGCTTGCCAGTTTTAGATTTAGAAACAATGCTGTCTTCCAGTCCTACACTGTTAAATTGCAGATTGTTTGGGCTAAAGCCAGTAGGGAGTTTGGACATAATTAATACAGCCCTATCATTTTGTAGAGGAGGAAACTGAGGTCCTGAGAAATGAAATTGCTTTCTTAGGGTTATAAAAATAATCAGCTGCACAGCTGAAATTCAAATGCAAGTTCTCTGAAGACTTCAAATTCACTCCCCTTGCCACATACCATGCGACCTCTCAGTTTTCAAAGCAATTCACTTAATGGTAGTGTTTGCAAAAGAGAAAAATGCCTTATGAGGCAGTGAGGTAGAAGTATTTAGCATAGTAGACAGTTATTTGGAGCAGTGGATAAGCTGTTGTATCTGGCTTCAGAGAGTTCACAATTAATTCATACGTTTAATAGTTATGGCACTACGGTTATGTCACTTCATTTCTATTTCTCAGTGTACTCATTTGTAAAATGAAGATAATAGTAAGATCTGATGTCCATGGTTGCTGGGATTATCAAATAAGATAATATTTGTAAAATCTTTAGCACTAAATAGATCCTTAAATACTTGTTTTCTTCCCTTGGATTAGATTTTAAAAAAAAATTGACGGTTGATCAGAAGTCTAAAGGCAGATATTAAGACTGGGAGCATTTTTACTTTTATGTTCTCATATAGGTCATTGAATACCAATAATTAGAATCAATAAGAAGGATAATCAAGACCATCATTATTATTATCCTGAGAGTTCTCTAATAAATGTAGTCATATGTTGTTTTTAAAATATATATCCATTTATATTTCTCAAATAAATTTCTCAAACTATTTGAGAAATTTAAATAATCATAAAAATTAGATGAAAGCTCAATATGAATTAACAGTGCCATGTGGCTATCTCTACCCTGCTACCAAAAAACAGAACAAAAAACACTAATTGAAATTTGAGGTACAAAATACTGGAGGGAATAGTCTTACTATATATTCTCTAGTGTATTGAGATTACACTAACTAGACTTTTGCTTGCAATCCTGAGTATACAAATAGGGAATAAAATTCATTTCTTATTCCTTTTAATTTTTATAGTCTTATAAAAGACTATTTTGTTATATTGTACTGGTTCCATTAAACGCAAGAAGAATGCACAGCCTTCTGGAAAAAGAGGTTCCTAAGCACTCAAAAGAATTTGACTTAACCATTTGGAAAAAAACAAATGGATGTTTATTACTCATATTATGCCATGTACTCATTTTAACAACCTGTTCAATTCATCCATCAAGGTATAGAAGAGTTCCAAATTTCTTATCCATAGTTCTCATTTAATTTATGATAGCATTTAATAGTATTTTATTTTTAACTTACATCATTTCTTCTAGAAATTTTAATTGATTTTATAGTCGGCTGTATCTTCCCTGGAGGCTATTTTTTGGGATATTTTGGAATTATAACTCTTTTTTTTTTTCTATCTGGCATGAGTGCCTTCAAACTTTATCCTTTTTTTTTTTTTTTTTCCTTTTTTGCTCATTTCCCCAACAATCTACATGGAATTGCTAGCCTAACTGTCACATCCTTATATTACTTTAATCTCATGCTATTGTCCTGAGTGGGAGGTTGAGTCAACAATCCCAGGTTTATGCCCTGTGTGCTGAGTTCTCATTGCCAGACCCTATATCACATCACATGCTACTTGTCTGAGCAAAAGGATATTAGGTATCCTTATATTATTGATCTGTTTTAACCAGAAGACCTTTGTCACTGTTTGGCCACTTGGCTCATATTTCTGTTCTTTTCACCTTCCTTGGATTTTGGGGCTCTGAAAGCATATTCCTGCAAGACTTCCAGGAACCTGACACTTTAGGAAGATGCTCCTCTCAACTTTTCAATTCTCACTCCAACTGCACTTATTCCTCACTAAAGAAAAAATGTAGAATTAAGTTTTGATGGTAGGGAAAAGTAAGGGGAAAAGATACAGGACTTGAGCTGATCCTTGGTTGGATTATATGGTAGTGATTTGAACAGAAGGTCTGAGCAGTCGAGGACAAAAATATGAGGAGGACAGAATGATTGATATTAAGACATAAACAAAATACTTTGAAGTGGAGGAAAAAGCTTACAAAGAGGAGAAAATAACAAATCTTTACTACTTTGAATTCTTTCCAAAATTAGCCCAGATTGTTAAAAAAAATAGACATCATCTTCTGTTGTTATTATTGCTAACTAGATTATGATGTTAGAAAATGAAATAATCATATTCAGTACTTTTGTAGTTGAATGTTGAATTGGAATTCAGAAGAGGGACCCAGAAGAAATGAAAGGTCAACAGCAGGATGAATACAGAGAGGCTTGGAGAGACTTACATGAACTAATGCTGAGTGAAATGAGCAGAACCAGGAGGTCATTATACACTTCAACAACAATATTGTATGAGGATGTATTCTGATGGAAGTGAATATCTCCGACAAAGAGAAGATCTAATTCAGTTCCAATTGATCAATGATGGACAGAATCAGCTACACACAGAGAAGGAACACTGGGAAATAAGTGTAAACTGTTTGCATTTTTGTTTTTCTTTCCAGCTTACTTTTACCTTCTGAATCCAATTCTTCCTGTGTAACAAGAAATTCTATTCTGCAATACATATATTGTATCTAGGATATATTATGACATATCTAACATGTATAAGACTGCATGACATCTGGGGGAAGGGGTAAAGGGAAGGAAGGGAAAAATCAGAACAGAAGTGAGTACAAGGGATAATGTTGTAAAAAATTACCCATGCACATGTACTGTCAAAAAAAGTTACAATTATAAAAAAAACAATAAAAATAAAATGAAAGGTCAAGTTTTCCTCCTCTGAGAAAAATTCTATAATTTGTTATATGGGATATGGAATTTTAGTTCACTTTGAAATCATTAGATAGTAACAAACTGTTCCCAACATGCTTTTCCCTCTGCACCTCATTCATGGATAGAAGGAAAATTTTTGTGAAGAACCTTCCTGGTCTTTTTGGCACATAGTTGCCTGGAAATAAAGGAAATCACAAAACAAAACAAACAAAAAGAACCAACCAAAAAGTTATAACACTTCTGTCTGTTATAACTTAATGCTTCTGTCTACTTTTAACTTCATTAGGCATTGCACCATTAACATGAGATGCTGTAATTTTGCATGTTCTTGATTAAAGGACCAAATGAGAATGTTTAATTTTTGAAATAAAGCTGTAATTTTTATCTCTTAAATCAGTGGTTCTACCTAAACAAATACAAAACAATACAAAAACAAAACAATTGATTTGACCCTTTCTGTTGTTTCTCATATCCTTCCTGAAAATAGGAATGATTTAGTTTTAATATAATTTTCATGCACAATTAACATGTCTGCTTCTAACTTTACCAAAAAGAAAAGAAAATTGTTTTTAGATAATTTTATTAATTAACCCATGAAACTAAACTGATGCTAATAGCTGCACCCTTTTATTTATTAAGTAGTCAAAGAACAAAGATTTTCAATAATGAAAAATAATGTTAAATGTGTTCTTGCCTTAAAAAAGATTTAGGAATAAAATAATTCTTTTTTAAATAAAAGCCACGCACGGATTCTATTTTTCTACCTTTTGCTGCTTAAATGTTCATGGAAGTGTTTTTAGTATTCTACATTGATAAGATTTTAGTTTGATGGTCTTTCTTTTTTTGTGAGAAAACTACAGTAGCTGTCTATATATAGGCTATAGTATTTTCATGTCACATGTGAAGGCTATAAAACTTGATTATAGATGGTATTTGGTATTATATATAACAATAATAATAATATTAACAAAAACAACTACAAAATATTATGGCACTTTAAGGTTTGCAAAATGTTTATATGCATACTACATACATACAAAATGTTTAGTAAGCATACTAAAATAAAGTATATTGAATTGTGGTTTCATTGCTACAGGGAAATCTTGGAGAAAAATTTCCCCTAGTAGATCAGAAGCTTTTTCTCTCCCCCCCCCCATTTTTTTTTAAACAGCTCTTTTTCAAATGATAATTTTAGAAATTGCCTGGGCATTAAGGATTTTAGGAATTTTTCCAAGATCAGACAGCTTAGATAGTTCTTAGTACATTATAGACTTCATTAATGTTTATTGACTGACAGCCATTTATAATTAAAAATTAGCAGCTTCTGACTCTTAGACCAGCTTTTTGTCCTTTCTGTGACATGATCTATCAGACATACATACACATATATGTATGTATGTATAGACAGATGTTTACTGTATCCTTTTGTCTATGTGTGTGTGTGTATATATATATATATAGAGAGAGAGATCTTTTCATATATATGTCTATAAATACATATATACGCACATCATATATTTTAAAGAATCTTATATTTAAGACTATATTTATTATATTTAAGACTATTTAGTAATTAGTTTTTGCAAGCTTTACAAAATAAAATAGATGACACCTTGGATTCAGAGGGTTAAATATAGTACCAAAGTATAAAATTGTTATGAACAGAAATAATATCATTTTCTTAAAATTATATTACAGCAACAACTCTATTTGAAAAGATTTTTTTCACAGGGGCTCAAAATTTAACAAATCTAATGTCAAAAGATTGAATGGATATCACCAAGTATCCAAATCCCCATGGCCAATCACAATGCCATCTTAGTAGATGCTCTTGACTCTTGTCAAAGATCAAATTCTTCTTTTGCTAAACGAACTGGTGAATATTATTTGTTACTGTTAATGATATTATTTGATATTGGAGAACATGATAAGCACTAAACAATGGAGAACAATTGTGCTGAATTTTTCTTTAAGAAGAAAATGGTATGAGTCTGTAAATCTTCCTTTGATTCCTGGCAAAATTCAATAATTCCTTGTTAAAGAGGTGGTTGATAAATGTCTAAACAAAGTCATGATCATAAACAGCTGGGACAGCTTCACTATAAACATATGATCCTAAACTAATCTCATTTCCTTCCTCCCTTCCTTTTACTTTCTCCTTTCCTTTACACTCTCTCTCTCTCTCTTTCCCTCTCCCTCTGTCTCTGTTTCTCTCTCTCTCTCTCTCTCTCCCTCTCCCTCTGTCTCTGTCTCTGTCTCTCTCTCTGTCTCTCTTTCTCTGTCTGTCTCTGTCTCTGTCTCTCTGTCTCTCTGTCTCTCTCTCTTTCTCTCTCTCTCTCTCTCTCTCTCTCTCTCTCTCTCTCTCTCTCTCTCTCCCCCCCCCTCTTCCTCTCTCTGTCTCTTTCTTTTTCACTCTCTCTCTCACTTTCTCATGCTAACTCTCTCACTCATTGGTTAATCAGAATACCAAAAGTATAGTTTTACTTATATTTTAGCAATATATATATATAATTATCTCATATTGATTCTTGTAAAAAAAATATATATATGGCAAGCTATGGACTGCAAACAGACCGGTTTAATGTCTGGACCAGAGTTTTGTTAAGTGGTTCAAAATCACCTGGAAAAGAGAACCCAGAGAAGGATACAACACATTTATGATATTTATGCTTGATACAATATAACATTTTTTGTAAATAACTTCAGTAACTGTATAAATGTATAACTGTCACATCTATCAGTCTTGCATATTACACAAAGCAGAGATATTTAAAATACTAGGTATCAACATCTAGGTGCAAAAGTATTTATTTTGAGAGGAAATTGAAGGTAGTAAGCATTTATGTTGTTGTTGTTGTCTCCATTCTACTTTTGAGGAAAATAAGACAAATGGAGGTTAAAAGACTTATCCACGTTCACACAAATAGTAAAATTCTCAAGTCAGAATTGATCTCGGGTCTTCATGAATCCAGGCTCAGCACTCTTACACATTATTTCATTCAGTAGTAGCATATAATATTGGACCAATTGATTTTGGAAAATTCAAAGTTTTCTTTTTGTGTTAAAAATAACAGTAATTTGACCAGTCCATCATGTTTGATGTTCTTAGCAGTCCGTCTAATATATAGATTAATAGGATGAAAACTCCTTATAAATTAAAAGAGTGGCATGATAGCCAAAAAAGCTGTTCAGATTTTTGTCTATATCTTCCAGGAATAAAAGGTAATTGTGCCCACAGCACAAAACCTGAAATAAGGAAGACCTGAATTCAGATCCATTTGCAGACACTTACTAACTTTGTAACCCTGAGCAAAACATCTTTGGTAGTGAATCTACAATTTTTACTTTTTTATTCCCATAAGTTGGTTTTCTTCTCTTTTTAAAATTTTATTTACTTGTTTATTTTTTTAATTGCTTTATAAATCATTTGGAGAGAGAAAAATCCCCAAACTAGTTTAGTTCCCCAGAACTAAGGAGAAAAACCATGAGAGAGAGAAAAAAAAATTACATAGTATATGTTGATTTGCATTCATTCAATCTCTATAGATCTTTTTCTGGATGTAGATGACATTTTCTATCTTTCAGTGGATCACTGAACCACTAAGAAGAACCAAGTCTGTCACAGTTGATCACTGCACAATCTTGATCTTACTATGTACAATGTATTCCTGCTTCTGCTTATTTCACTCAGCAGCAGTTCAATTTAATCTTTCCCAGGTTTTTCTAAAATCAGCTTGTTCATAATTTTTACAGAACAAAAATATTCCATCTTGGAATACCACAATTTATTCAGCCATTTCTTAATTAATTGTATCTATTCATTTTAGGGCAAAACATTTAACCTTATTTATCTTAGTCTATTTATATGTGAAATGAGCTGAAGGAGGATATGGGAAGTCCACTCCAGTATCTTTGTCAAGCAAATCCCAAATAAGGTCACAGAAAGTCAACAGTCAACAAAGTTGCATTTTCTAAAGAGGCATTCAGGTGTGAATATTCAATGAAAGGCAGTATTATGAGAGAATATGGCTCTTGTAGGAAAGCTCTGTGAGTATCATGTTCAGTTTAATTTCATTAAACAAGCATTGATTAAATATTTAGTATCAAAGAATCCTGTTAGGGTCTCAAAATTGAAAGATAAATCAAATCAGTCTCTGGCTTCAAGAAAAATATATTTTGTGAAGGGGAAGAATGATGTGACTGCCAAAAACCCATTGTGGTCTTAGTCTGTAGCTTCCAAGAATTAAGAGGTAAAGAGGAAACAACCTACCCTTGTTCAGTGTAAACAGAATCTTAAATCTAGTTCACAGATTAGAAAATACAATAGATATGCAAAATTAATTAAAAATGATTTGGAAATGAAAGGGTAAACTAAGAAGTAATTAAATGAAATAAGGCATTTTTTATGTGAACCTTCAGTTCTAAAAGGAACAGGAGAAGAAAACATTCCAGGCATAGAGTCCTATGCAAAGAGGAGGCAAACAATGGTGATGGAAAATGATATTATATCTATATGAAAGGGGAATCAGAAAGTAGTCCATTTGTTTTGGAATATCAAGTATTGAGGGTAAATACTATGTAAATCAGTCCAGAAATAGTTTTGAATCAGATTGTAATGTATTTTAAATACTAATAAGAAGAGTCTGTGGTTTATTTTATTCATGCAGTGCGGAACAATTGAAGATCCTTAAGCATGGGAATATAATTTAGCAGTTTCACAGTGGATGGATTGGATAGGTAAGAGACTGGGTGCTGGGAAGCCAATTAGGAAACTATTGGGAAATGGATTACTAATTATCTTCATACTGATGAAATTTTAAGTCTTGAGAGTGTTAGAGATTTTGTTGAGGGAAAGAATAAAAGAAAGAAGAGGAGAGAGCCAAAGTGGAATGGAAAGATGAACATCAAACTGCAAAGATGACTAAGAAGAATTATTCTGAGAATTTAAAAAAACCAAGAAGGAGCAATATCATGGAAGCAAAGAGAAGGAAAATTTCTAGTATCCAGGCATAGCCATGTGGGTCAAATCCTGAAGAAGAAAAAATCAAGAAAGATAAAGATGAAGAAAATATATAATTGAATGGCACATCAATTGTGACTTTTGAAGAGAGAAGTTTCAAGAGAATAGTAGGAATGAAAGTCAGATTTCAGGGGTCCAGGAATAAGTAGATGGTATAGAAGTGGAGGAAACAATTGTGGACTACCTTTTCTAGAAGTTAAGCAGTGAAAGAGAAGTGGGAGAAAAGGTGATAAAAGAAAACAAGGTCAATATTTTTTCCAAGCATAAGATCAATCTAAACCTTTTTTAGAGAACAATAAAGGATCCGTTAGATTATTCTTAGAATATTTTGCCTTTACTAATTATTCTTGGAATATACTTTGCTTTTACTACTGTTGGAGTTTTGTTCATGATTACATTGGTATTCATTTCCTCTTCTCACAGACCTATTTCTAGTGTTAAATCATACTTTGAAGAATCCCAACTGTTATATCAAAATTTGAAAATTTTCTTTATAAGTACTATTGTAATGTCAGAGAAACTGAGGCAGAATAGAGATTAGAGAGTATTTAATAATTTATTTAAAAGGGAGAGATTTACTGGGACCAAAGGCATCCATGGTTTGGTCCCAGGGCTGAATGAGACTATCATCTCCAAGAATCCAGCAAACAATGTGAGTTCTCAATGATCTATATATGACTCATGACTCAAACTCAGGGGGTAGACTGAGGCAGGGGTGGAGTCAGGATGCTGAGAATGGGACAGGGTGGGGTAAACCTTCAGAGAGTGGTATGACATAATAGTAGGAGGCACCCTGGACATGGGGAGAGGCATCTTGATAAAATGGTATCTGACATTCCAGTAGCTTGGGATGGAGAGAGGCATTCTGATATTCTATCTTTTATCTTTATCTTTTATCTTTATCAAATATTCTGATAAAGAGGTAGGGGAGGTTTTGCAGAATTGAGCAGACAATTATAAACTGAAGCAGAACAATTAGAGAAACTGAGTCAGGATTGGTTCAGGATAATTAGGGAAACTGAGTCAGGACAATAAAAGAGAACTGTGGCATAACAGTATATTTTATTTCTTGCAAATAATTAACTATTAGGAATATCTATGTACTTTTTGGTTATTATACAAAGAATAATTCTGATGTTTTTTTCTTTCTGTGGCTTTAACTTGTTATATGAAATCCTAAGGGAATAAGTTATTCTTGGTATGAAAATTTGTCTGATGGCTGAGGATTACTCATTTAGGGACAGACACATTTTCATTTAAATTATTCTGAATGGTAGTTGTTCTAAAATTGATCATGAGCTTCTGTGCATTCTTACAAATGAATAACATAATTTAAGTATTCTAGCTAGTGAGTCCTAACAATAAATTCATTATGGTAATCATACTCCTTGAGTCTATTGAGTTATGTAGGACTTTTTTGGCCCTATAATAAATGACTCCTTATTGTGCTATTCGAGAGAAAGGAATTTATAGGTATATGTTAAGAGAATTGTGGGGGTTTTTTGTTGTTTTTCATTGTCATGATGAATTTCTACTCCAATTTTTCTGTTATGAATGTCAGTATTTATAGAATTCCCAACTCCTTGTGAATGAGATGAAAATATGACTGTGAGGAATAAAAGACAGAATGTGTTTTCTCTCCTAATTGGTTAATTATAATTTATTAATGTCTTAAAAATGAGAAAGTCTTGCTTTTAGAAGTATTTGTAAAATAAGAAAAATATAAACTATATAAATTCCTTCAGAATTTTCCCATTAATAAAGCACCTATTCTTTAGAGCATGAATTTTTTTCTGTCATTTTCTGTTTTCTTGTAGAATAGTTTTGTAGACAGAGAAATACCTTTCTAACTAAAATATATCATACTTTTGTTCATGTATTAATAATTTGCTCATATTATTCAGATATTTAGTCCTAAATGGATAATTATATTTATGAATTTAATCTTTATTTCTCTTTACATTAAATTTTTAAAAAGTATTCCCAGTTTATTCATTTTTGATCTAGTCCTCTATTCCTCATTGTCACAATATAATTTTTTTATTAGTTCAAATCTACATTATGGTCATGTTTAAGTTTTTTGTTCTTATAATTGACTTATGCACAGGAATATACTTCTATAAGTATACTATTAGGTAAACCTAGTATGTATCAAGCATTGTACTAATTACTGAGGACATAAAATGAGGCGTGACAGTAACTGCTCTTAGGACCTCAGAATCTAAGTAGAGAGACAATATGCAAATAAATACATACAGCACAAACTGTACAGGATAAATAGGAAATAAGTTTAAAAGGGAAAGTATTGGAATTAGAGGGTTTAGTGAAAGGCTCCTTTAGAAGATGAAATTTTCATTCAGACTTCAAAGAGGCCAGCCAAAATAGTCAAGTCTGTAGGAGGGGAGAAAATCTTTCAGGCAGGAGGGACAACCATAGAAATACCTATAACCTGTCAGGAGACCAGGGTCATTGGATTTGGGGGAATAATGTATAAGAACACCAGAAAGATAAGAGGGACTAGTTTATAAAGGGTTTTAAGAATCCCAAATAGTATTTTGTATTGCTTCTGTTGGCAATAGGAAGCCACTGAAGTTTATTTGGGAAGGGTTGGGAAAAGACATGATGGGAATTACATTTTAAGAAAATCACTTTAATGGCTTTAGCTGGCAATCTGATTCATCAAACAGAACAACAGTAACTTAAAATGTTGGAACATCCTTAAGAATAATTCATTCTGATCACAGATAGAGTAAAGTAGTAGCCTTTCTTTAATTAGGGTGTTCCTACTCTTAAAATATAGGCTAGCTAGGTGGCACAGTGAATAAAATGCTGGGCCTAGTGTCAGGAAGATTTTTCTTCTGAAAAATCTGGCCTCAGGCATTTCTTTTCCAGCTGTGTTACTCTGGGCAAATCACTTGCCCAGTATGCCTCAGTTGTTTCATCTGTAAAATGAGCTGAAGATTTTTTGCCAATAAAATCCAGAATGGGATTGTGAAGAGTAGGACATAGATAGAAAATGACTGAACAACAGCAACAATTGCACTTTCATATAGTTTAAATAAACATATGCATCATATAAATATTCTATTGATGAATTGTGTTTCTAAAGTTTGAGTTATATTAAGTATCATAAGTATCTAAATATTTTAGACTAATTCTTGGTGATAGAAAGTCATTATGTATGACTAATATCCTTACATAGGCATGGAAGTATGAAATTTATATTCTTATTAGTACTCAAAAACTAAACTGATGTAGATTTAACCACAGTATTTTTTTTGGAAACAACATTGCTTTTTGCATTTGGCTTTTGTTACCTTTTAATGTCTTCATATACTATTGTAATTATTGCATATAGCATTTTTTTAGCATCTATCTTTGTTTTGCATCAATGAACAAAGCTTTTCTACATTTCTTAGGATTCTTCATATTCTTGAAATACTATAATATTCAATTAAATTCACACCACAAGTTTTTGGTAACTCCCAAATTGTTGGGCACATTATTTATTTCTAGATACTTGCTGTTATAAAGAGGACTAATTAATTACACATTCAATTTAAAAAAATAGGAAAGTAACAAATGGATTTTATTTTTTTTGAAACTCAAAAAAGAAATAAATAACTTTGAAAACACTTGTCTGAGAAATAGCTATTTTAAAAACTTACAAAATCAATAACACAATAAAAATTTTGATAATTAAAAAAATCAGAGTGTGGTAAATTCAGGAAATATTAAGGAAATAAGAATAATTATCAGATGCTATTATGTCAGAATAAAAGCCAATAAAGCTGAAAATCTAAAGGAAATTGTAGTGACATTAGTGATGTGAGAACTCATTTTCTCCAAGTTGAAAGCTTTTTTTAAAATGATATTTATTCTCTTTAATAATATCTTATCAGTAATGATTTTATTCTAATTATACTGAATATATGTTCCTTTGTTGTATTTTTTTGAGGGAGAGGGTTTATTGTTTTGGGTATTTTTGAGGGTGAGATACAGTTCTGAGTGATTCTCAGATCTCCAATATTTCTTGAAAATATTGCTTTAAAAGGATGGCCCTTTATTTTGCTGAGAAGCTGAACAATTATTTAAAAACAACAACAACAACAACAACAACTTTGTGATTTCTCAAATGAAAATTTGGAACGATTTGGAGAAAATGAGTTATATCACCAGATTTACAGGAAAGAAACTTCAAACAAGAACATGTAAGATTGTTAAATGAAATAAGAAGGAAAAGCCAGAGGGTTTCACAAAAGGAAAAATGCCAGACTAAAAATACACATCTTGAACTATTCAGCAATTAAGAAACTAACAATTTATACCATTGCAATGTACTCTGCTATTAACCTAAAAGTTTACAATACTTATTTTCTCTAAAAAAGAAATTATGACATATTTGAAGATAATAAATTTATATTGCCTTTGGAATATTCATCACCTATCTTATACAGATTTTTCAAAGATGTTTTATTTATCTCTCAAATTGTTGAATCAGTTGTCAAGTATGTGAATAATAGGCCTTTCTTTTAGAAAAGTAAATAACTATGGCATTAGTCATATTCTAAAGAACTCTTCTAAACAAGAAGTTTTTCTTTGGGGTTCATAATAGCTTATTGTAGGAAGGAAGTAAATTTGTAAGAATTAGGAATTTACTACGTAAACTGTTGTAAATGTGTGAGACATTACCTTCATCATTACTAGTTCTTTCCATCCTCATTTATTGTTCTAAGCTTATGTTACTTTTCATCATTTAGCATGCTCATGACATTATAAAAGGCCCAGTTTTCTGAGAAGTGATTTCCCCTATTCTTTCACACACATATCTTTTATCCTAGAGATGTGTTTCCCTCTCTGCCCAGTTTCTCTTTACAACTGGAGATTAGTTCTTAATTAAGGAGATTCCCTTTGATTAGTTGAAGAGGGAGGATTTTATGAGCAGGTTTCTGAAAGAGAAATGGGATGTTTTTATAACAAAGAGAATGATAGCAGTTTGGGAATCCTGCCTCTAATAGAAAAACTCTCCCTTCATTTGAGCTATGCCTGCAAAGAAACTAACAACACAACTGAGTTAATATATTGCTTTCATTTTTAAATATTATATAAATAGAATAAAAAAAGCCAAAAGACTTCACAAAAGGACAAATGTCAAAACAGAAATATACACTGTGAATTGTTTAGTAATTAGTGAACTAACAATTTAGAGCACTGGATTATTTCAATTCTTATACTAGAAGAAGACTAATAAAAAATTTTTTCGTCAGATTCGATAATACATTACAAAGAAAAAATTATCTCTGCAATATTCTATAATTTTATGTTATCTTGAGACTTGCTTTCTCTAATTTTTTCAAGAATGAATGTGAACAGTTTAACTATAAGAATAAAATTAGGAAATGTTTGGTTTTCATTTAGATTTTCTCGTGACTTCCTATTAAAAAATATATACTCTGATACAGGGAAATATACCTTACAAAATAATTTCTATTACTAGCCAGATTTAAATAAATTATTTCATCAAATTACAATTGTCTCCTTAACAATTGATGAAAATTTTAATGCAAAAAAAACATGAATTGAAAAGTGTTCATGGAAATAGGGAGGTAACAGTGGATCAGGAATTGGATTTAGCAAGAAGAACTCCATTCAAATCCTGCTCCTGCCACTTATTATATGGTCTTGGGCATTTGTCATCTATAAGACTTAGTTTCTTCACCTGTAGAAAGGAAGTAATAATAAGTGGCAGGGGCAGAATTTGAATGGAGCTTTCCATTATAATATATAAGTCCCATAGCATGGTTATCAGGCTAAAATTGAAACTCCTGTTATATGTCAGGCTGTGTGCCATACTCTGGGGATACAAAAAAAAAGTCAAAAAGATAGCTCCTTCCCCCTAGGAGTTTACGATCTAATGGGATGGATGATATGAAGGCAAATAAGTTATAGTATGTAAAAGATAAATAGGAAATAATGAAAAGAGGAAACTATTTGAATTGAGGAATGAAAGCAGACTTTCTGTAGAAGGTGAATAAGATTTAAAGGGAAGCCAAAGAGGTCAATAGTCAGAGTGGAAGAGAGAGCTTTTCAGGCTTGGAAGACATTCAGAGAAAATTCCTGGAGCCAAAAAGTTGGAGCGTTTTGTCCATGACACAGCTGGGAGACCAGTGTTACTGGACCAATGAGTACCTTAAGATGTAAGAATATAAAGAGAGGAGGAGGGTACATTGTAAGAGACCTGAATGCCAAATAGAGAAGTTTGTATTTGCCCTTGGAAACAATAGGAAATTATTTTAGTTTATTGAGAAGGGACTTTGTGTGACATGATCATACCTGCAATATCAGAAAATCATTTCTTTGACTGAATAGACAATGGATTCCAGTGAGGAAAACCTTGAGGCAGACAACTATAATAAGGCAGTTGAGGGAAGCTATTGCAATAATCAAGTCCTTAGGTGATAAGGGCCTGTGCTAGAATAGTGGTAGCATTGTCTGAGGAGGGAAGGGGGCCTATTTAAAAGATGTTGCCTGTTTAATCTATATTGGATTACTTGCTGACTAGGGGAGGGACTGGAGGGAAGGGAGGGAGAAAAATTTGGAACACAAGGTTTTGCAGGGATGACTATTGAAAACTATTTCTGTGGGGCAGCTAGATAACACAGTGGATAGAGCACCATCCCTGAAGATAGGAGGACCTGAGTTCAAATGTGGCCTTAGACACAACACTTCCCAGCTGTGTGTCCCTGGGCAAGTCAGGAAAAAAAAAAAAAAAAAGAACTGTTTCTGTACTATTTCTGCATATATTTTGAAAATAAAAAGCTATTATTAAAACTAAAAACAGATGTTGCAAAAGTGAAATAGACAATCCTTAATAAAATAAGACAAAACAAAAAACTTGGATATGAAGAGTGAGAAATAATGGAAGGTTGCAAGCTTGAGGCACTAAGAAAATAGTATTGCCCTCTTATGTTAGGATCTGAGGGTCCAGTGTTCAAGTCCCTGTTCGGCGCCAAATTGCAAAGGCCCGGCCTAGCTCCTCTATGTTCCTCTAATTTATTTATAATCTTATTCTTTATGCCTAGGTCATGAACCCATTTTAACCTGATCTTGGTGTACAGTGTTAAGTGTGGGTCAATGCCTCATTTCTGCCATATTAATTTCCAATTATCCCAGCAATTTTTATCAAACATTGAGTTCTTATCCCAAAAGCTCAGGTCTTTGAGTTTGTCAAACACTAGATTATTGAAGGTATTGATTATTTTGTCCTCTGAACCTAGGCTATTCCACTGATCAACTAGTCTATTTCTTAGCCATAACAAATGGTTTTGGTAACTGCTGCTTTATAATATAATTTTAGATCTGGTACAGTTAGGCCACCTTCATTTGATTTTTTTTTCATTAATTCTCTTGAAATTCTTGACCTTTTGTTTTTCCATATGAACTTTGTTGTTATTTTTTTCTAGGTCATCAAAATAGTTTTTTTGGGAGTCTGATTGGTATAGTGCTAAATAAATAGATTAGTTTAGGCAGTATTGTCATCTATATTATATTTGCTTGCTCTAGCCAAGAGCATTTAATATTTTTCCAATTGGTTAGATCTGACAATTTGTGTAGAAAGTGTTTTGTAGTTTTGCTCATATAGTTTCTGATTTTCCCTAGGATAAATTCCTAAATATGTTTTACCATCCATAGTTACTTTAAATGGAATTTCTCTTTGTAACTCTAACTGTTGGATTTTGTTAGTGATATAGAAGAATGCTGATAATTTATGTGGATTTATTTTTTATCCTGCAACTTTGCTAAAGGTGTGAATTATTCTAATAGCTTTTTAGTAGAATCTCTGGGGTTCTCTAAGTATACCATCATATCATCAGCAAAGAGCGATAATTTGGTTTACTCATTACCTACTATAATTCCTTTAATCTCTTTCTCAACTCTTATTGCCAAAGCTAGCATTTCTAACATAATATTGAATAGTAATGGTGATAGTGGGCAACTTTGTTTCACTCCTGATCTTACTGGGAAAGGTTCCAGTTTATCTCTATTACATATTATGCTTACTGATGGTCTTAAATATATGCTCCTGACCATTTTAAGGAATAGTCCATTTATTCCTATACTCTCAAGTGTTTTTAGTAGGAATAGATGTTGGATTTTATCAAATGCTTTTTCTGCATTTATTGAGATGATCATATGTTTTTATTAATTTTATTATTAATATGGTAAATTATACTAATAGTTTTCCTAATATTAAACCAGCCCTGCATTCCTGGTATAAATCCTACTTGATCATAGTGTATTATCCTGGGGATGATTTTCTGAAGTCTTTTTGCTAATATCTTATTTAAGATTTTAGCATCAATATTCATAAAGGAGATTGGTCTATAGGTTTTTTTTTTCTCAGTTTTCAACCTACCTGGTTTAGGTATCAGTACCATGTCTGTGTCATAAAAGGAGTTTGGTAGCATTCCTTCATCCCCTATTTTTTCAAATAGTTTATATAACATTGGGGCTAATTGTTCTTTAAATGTTTGGTAGAATTCACATGTAAATCCATCTGGTCCTGGGGATTTTTTCCTGTGGAGTTGATTGATAGAGTGTTCTATTTCTTTTTCTGAAATGGGATTATTTAAGCAGTTTACCTCCTATTCTGTTAATCTAGGAAGCCTATATTTTTGGTAGTCATCCATTTCACTTAAGTTATCAAATTTATTGGCATAAATCTGGGCAAAGTAACTCCTTATTATTTCTCTAATTTCCTCTTCATTGGTAGAAAGATCCCCTTTTTCATTTGTAAGAGTAACAATTTGATTTTCCTCTTTCGTTTTTCTGATCAGATTTACCAAAGGTTTTTCTATTTTGTTGGCTTTTTCATAAAACCAATTCATTAATCTTCTCTTTCTCTATTTTATTCAAGTAAGCCTCTAAAGATATAAAATTTCCCCTTATTACAACTTTAGCTGCATCCCACAATTTTTGGTATGATGTCTCATTGTTGTCATTCTCTTGGGTGAAATTATTAATTTTTTTCTATAATTTACTGTTTCACCCAATCATTCTTTAAGATGAGATTATTATTAGTTTCCAATTACTTCTTGGTGTATTTACCCCTAACTTCTTGCTAAATGTAGTTTTTATTGCATTGTGATCTGAGAAGAAAGCATTTACTATTTCTGTCTTCCTGCATTTAATTTTGAGATCTTTATGTTCTAATATATGGTCAATTTTTATATAGGTTCCATGAACTGCTGAGAAGAAAGTATACTCCTTTCTATCACCATTCGGTTTTCTCCAAAGATCTATCATACTTAGTTTTTCTAATGTTCTATTTACCTCTTTAATTTCTTTCTTATTTGTTTTGTGGTTTGATTTATCTAATTCTGAGAGTGCAAGGTTGAAATATCCCACTATTATAGTTTTGCTGTCTATTTCCTCTTGCAACTCTCTTAATTTTTCCTTTAGGAAGTGAGATGCTATACCACTTGGTGCATATATGTTTAGTATTGACATGACTTCATTGTCTATGCTACCTTTTTGCAGGATATAGTTTCCTTCCTTATCTCTTTTAATTAGCTCAATTTCTGCTTTTGTTTGACCTGAAATAAGGATGGCTACCCCTGCTTTTTTGGCTTCACCTGAAGCATAATAGATTCTGCTACAACCTTTTACCTTTACTCTGCATGTAACTCCCTGCTTTAAATGTGTTTCCTGTAAACAACATATTGTAGGGTTCTGACTTTTGATCCAGTCTGCTATCTGCCATCATTTAATGGGAGAGTTCATCCCATTCACATTTACAGTTAAAAATTACTAAATCTGTATTTCCTGCCATCATATTGTCCCCTGATTATGCTTTTTTCCCCCTTGTCCCCCCTGAACCCTTTCCACAGTATTGAATTTATGGATCCCACTTGTGACATGCAGCCCTCCCTTTTTAATATCCCTCCCCCCTCCTTTTAAGCCCCTTCCCCTTTCTTGTACCCTTCCCTTATTCCTCTTTTCCTTTTCCCTCTCCCCCTTTATAATGAGGTGAGAGAGAATTCTCTGAAAAACAGATGTCAATTATTTACTCTTTGAGCCTACTCTGATGAGAGTAAGATTCACACAATGTTTCTCCCCCTTTTTAAATTCCCTCAGATGTGGTAGATTTTCTGGGATGTAGTTTCCCTCTTTTTATCTTTCCTTTCCCTTTTACTGATACTATCCCCTTCCCTTTACTACTTCCCTTTATTTATGTTATATCAGTAACTTTCTGTTTATCCACAAGTATATCCATATAGTTCTCAAGAGTTCTTTTTATCTTTTTCTGCTTGTGGATTTAGATCAAATTTTTTGTTTAAGTCTTTTTTTTCCCTTAGAAACAAATGGAATTCCTCTGTTTTATTAAATGACCATCTTCTTCCATGGAAGAAAATGCTGAACTTAGCTGGGTAGTTTATTCTTGGTTGCAATCCTAGTTCTTTTGCCTTTCAGAATATCAGGTTCCAGGCCCTTCGGTCCTTTAATGTAGAGGCAGCCAGATCTTGTGTGACCCTTATTGTGGCACCTTGATATTTGAATTGTTTTTTCCTAGCTGCTTGCAATATTTTTTCCTTAGATTGGTAGCTCTGCAACTTAGCCACTATGCTCCTTAGAGTTCTTTTTTTAGGGTCTTTTTCAGAAGGTATTCTATGAATTCTTTTAACACCTATTTTGCCTTCTGTTTCTATTATCTCTGGACAGTTCTCTTTGATAATTTCCTGTAAAATAAAATCTAGGCTCTTTTTTTAATCATAATTTTTGGGAAGTCCAATGATCCTCAGATTATCTCTCCTAAATCTATTTTCCAGGTCTATACATTTTCCCAGTAAATATTTGACGTTATTCTCCAGCTTTTCTTTTTTTTTTTTTTTGTTTGACTGATTCTTGGTTTCTTAATTAATCATTCATTTCTATTTGTTCAGTCCTGATTTCTAATGAGTTATTTTCTTCATTCACATTTTTAGTTCTTTTTGTATATGTCCAGTTGAGTTTTTAAATGAATTTAAATGTTGAATTTTTTTCCATTTCACTAATTTTTTTAAGTGAGTTATTTTCTTTTTCCAATACCCAAATCCTACTTTCTTGGGAATTTTTTATCTTTTCCAATTCAGAAATCTTATTTTCCTGTGATTTTTTAAACTTTTTCCAATTCAAAAATTTTGTTTCCCTGCACCTCCTGTGAATTCTTTTTTTTTCCAACTCAAATTTCAGGGCGTTGTTATTCTCTATCATAGCTTCTCTTTCCTTTCCCATTTTTCTTCAAACTCTCTTAACTTTTTAATAGTCTCTTCTAGGAGAGAGTTATGTGATGGGGGGCAGGTATCATTCCCCTTTAGGGTGTTATCTGGAGACTCTCTGCTGTTAGCCTCCTTGGGGTTGGATACCTGCTCTTTCCGTGTATAGATGGTGTCAATTGTTCTCTTCAGCTTTTTACTCATTGTTAAAATTCTATGGGAGGGGGGGTCTGCCCTTGGGTACGAAATTCATCAGCTTCCTCCCAGACCAGGGGTTGAATGCAGCAATCCTGTGACTGGGCTAAGAGAGAGCTCTGGGAGAGTGTTCACCTTCCCCTCCCCCCCTCAGAAATGACTTAGAGGTGGTTAGCACAGCTGTGTTGCAAGGAATGCCCAGTGAAAGACCCCCACTGTGTGGCCTAGCCACTGGCCTGAGTTTGATACTGAACAGTGAAAGCATCACAGACCCCAGCCAAAGTCTCCTGTGGGGCCGTGGATATTAGCAGTCGACATGAACAGTCCCTGTGCTCAAACCGGAATTGTCTGCTGAGAAAGCACAGTCCCTGCTGTGAAGGTTCCCCTGCTGTGGGAGTTCTGCTGCTGCTGAAGTTTTGCTACTGCTAGAATTCCACTGCCTCAGGCTGAGTGGATTAGAGGGTGCTCTGGGCTGTGTCCCCCGCTGTTCAGGTTCTTAATTGCCCCAAGGAGAAGCCCTGGACAGAAGAAAACAGCTGCACAGCCATGCCAAGATTGGTGTTAGGTCACTTCTGGATTGGCTTTATATTTTAAAGTGGCTTTGATTTTTCTTCTGATCTGCTGTTTTATAAGCAGTGTAGAGCTATTAGCCTATTCCAGATTCCTCTATCTCAATGGCTTCTCTGATCCCAGAGTTCTCCCTAGCCTGTTTGGCACAATGTGCTAGCACCTAGTCCAACCTTGTCTGTGCTAATCTTTTTTTTCCTCCCCTCAGAACCGACTTTTTCTAATCCTTGTGGTTTTTTTCAGTCCAGCATTATTTTTGAGGCTGATATAACTAGTTGGTATTGAGGGAAGAAGGGAGCTTACAAATTCATGTGTATCTTCTCTGCCATCTTGGCTCTGCCCCCCAAAAATAGTTACTTTTAAAAAGCATTTCCTAGAATAGTAAACTGTGATAACTGCTTTGATAACTTGTAAAATATAACCTTTTTAAATAGTGGCAAATCTGGAAGTCTTAAAAACTTTTTATAACCCAATACAAAAGTATGTTTATGGAAAGAACAAGACAAAAACCTACTTGAAACAATTAACAGCTTTAGCAAAGTTGCAGGATATAAAATGAACCCACACAAATCATCAATATTTCTATATATTACTGACAAAGCCCAGCACCAAGAGATTGAAAGAAAAAAAATCATTTAAATTAACTGTAGACAAGATAAAATAATTGGGTGTCTTTGTGCCAAGACAAACCCAGAAACTATATGAACACAATTTCAAAACACTTCTCATACAAGGATAGTCAGATCTAAACAGTTTGAATAACATCACTTTGCTCATGGGTAGGCTGAGCTAATATAATAAAAATGATAATTCTACCTAAATTGGTCTACTTGTTTAGTGTCATATCAATCAAACGCCAAAAAATTATTTTATAAAACAAGAAAAAATAATAACAACATTAATCTGGAAAAACAAAATGTCAAGAGTATCGAGGGAATCAATGAAAAAAGAAAATACAAAGGATGTTGACTTAGCAGTACCAGACCTAAAATTGTATTACAAAGCAATAGTCACCAAAACCATTTCTTATGGCTAAGAAATAGAGTAGTATATCAGTGAAATAGATTAGATATACATGACACAATAATCAATAACTATAATGATCTATATTTATTTGATAATCCCTCAAACTCTATCTTCTGGGATAAGACTTCATTATTTTACAAAAATTGCTGGGAAAACTGAAAAAAAAAATTGTCAGAATATCAGCATAGACCTGCATCTCACATCCCATATCAAAATAACATCCAAATTGGTACATGATTTGGGCATAAAGGATGATATCATAAACAAATCAGGAGAGGAAAGGATAATTTGTCTATCAGATCTTTGAAGAAGAAGGAATTTATGACCAAAGAAGAACTAGAGAACATTATGAAAGGCAAAATGGACAATTTTGATTACATCAAATTAAAAAGCTTTTTTGCACAACAAAACCAACATTAATAAGATTTTAAAATAAGTACCAAGCTGAGAAAAAATATTTATAGTGTTTCTGATAAAAATCTCATTTCTAAAATATATAAAAATTTATAACAATACAAGTCATTCCTCAGTTGATAAATTGTCAAAGGATATGAACAGAAAATTTTTCAGATGATGAAATTAAAGCCATCTACAGTCATAGAAAAAATGATCTAAATCACTATTGATTAGAGAAATGCAAATTAAAACAACTCTGAGGTACCACCTCACACCTCTCCATTTAGTTAAGTTAAAGTAAAAATAATGATAACTGTTGGAGGGGATATGGGAAAACTAGGACACTAATGTATTGTTGGTGGAGTTGTGAAATGATCCTACCATTCTGGAGAACAATCTGGAAATATGCTCAATGGGCTGTAAAACTGTTCAAACCTTTTGACCCAGCAGTGCCACTACTTGTTCTGTAACTCAAGAAAATCATAAGGGAGGGGAAAGGACCCAGATGTGCAAAAATATTTGTAGCCATTCTTTTTATGGTAGCAAAGAATTGGAAAAGAAGTGGATGCCCATCAATTGGGGAATGGCTGAATAAGTTGTGGTAAATGAAAGTAATAAGACGTAATTTTTCTATAAAAATGATTAAAAAAAAAAGCTGAATTTAGAAAGGCCTGGAATAGATGAACTTATTCTGAGCGAAACAAGCAAAACTAGAAAAAAAAAAACCATTGTAATTAATAACAGTAAGATTGTGTGATGATCAACCATGAAAGACTTGGTTTTTCTCAGAGGTTCAGTGATCCAAGGCAGTCCCAATAAACTATGGATAGAAAATGCCATCTGTATCCAAAAAAAGAATTATGGAGATTGAATGTAAATCAATTCATGCTATGTTCACATCTTTTTTCTGTTGTTTTATTTTCTCTTTCTTATGTGTTTTTTTCTTTTTCTTCTAAGTTTTCTTTCCTAACATGTATTTTAAAAGTTAGTATACATATATAAGCAGAAAAATAAAATAATTTTTAAAAAAGATTGCTGAATATCTTTTATAAACTAGAGCTAATGTATATTTTGGTTGTATAGAAATTAAGTTAGAGGAAGTTATATAGTGTTTTAGACCTTAGGTTAGACATGCCTGAAAATCTGACCTCAGACTATATAGCTCTATGTAGCTATGTAGCTCTGGATGAGTCACTTAATCTCTGCCATAGTTTCCTTATTTGTAAAATGGAGATAATAGAACAACTTGCAATGTTGTTTTGAGTATAAAATAAAAATAGCTATTATTAATGGAGGGCAATATGTTTCAATTTGACATCCAGGTCTCTTATCAATGAAATTCAGGTTTATAGTTTCAAAATTTGAGGTTTTTTGCATAATACTTAACATAGTTTCTCTGTGTAATACAAAATCACCTATAAAGCTTTAAATCTTTTGGTCATATTCTCTAGAAAACAGTAACAATAACAAGAAGAACTTTATCATTAAATTTTTATTGGAAATAATCTCTAAAAGACATACATAATCCAGTAATAATGATTTTGCTATAGAGAGGATCCAAAAATTAAGATTTATGGAATAAGCTGGTATCGTTTTTTTCTAAGATCTAAGAAATTGATGATAATAATATAATTCAAACATACAAATATATTATATTTTTATGATATATTTGTATATTTTATCACCAGCACCTGGCAGTTTTATGGACACATCAGAAGTCAGTAGTCATTAAGTTAAATAAGTAATCATCTTTGAGTAATGAAAATGTAATTATTTTAGGTATTGCCTTATTCCTCATACAACATGACATAGTAGATAGCTGGTTTCAAAGCCTTCAAGACAGTTTCAAGTCCTATCTCTGATAGTCATTAGATGTGTGTCTATAAGAGAGTTAATTTCTCGATACTCTAAATCCCAGCTTCTTAAACTATTGCTCATAAGCCCACATGTTATCTCATAACTCAGTGTTATGATCATGGAATTATGATTTATCATCAATAAATGTTTGATTTGTTTATCTATTTTCTATACCTTTATCTCCAGGGTCATTTAAAAATTTCTCAAGCACAAAGGGTTACAAGTAGAAAAAGTTTAAGAAGCCCTCATCTAGTTATTCACTCTAATATTTGAAGTTGCAGAGAAAGTGCTGATGTGTTTTGGTAAAGGAAGATTCCTTAATTAGATGTTCCCTGATAGCATAGGCTCTATAATGACTATTCTAACCTGTCAGTTACACAATTGTTTAATTATTGTGCAATGCTGACAGGTTACTATAGTCATTACAAAACCCTTGTTAACATCCCTCTCCTGGTGAAATCACAGATCTATTTCTTATCTTTGTTTCATTCATATAGAGACTAGGATGAAAAATGAAATCAGATTTTATTTCTATAATTGAGCTTTTTAAAACACATGAAGGACACATAAATGAGAGAAGTCAGAGGTGCATTAGTGTATAGCCTTCACCTAATAAGACTTAATGCCAAAGGAACTAGCATTGGGGACCATGAAGAACATGACAAATAGGAGAGATAACACTGTCTGCCTCATATTTATTGTTTTACTGTTGACTTTAAAATAAATGTAGCTTTGTTTTTTATATTTTGTTTGGAATTTGAGACTGATGTTTTCTTTGCCTGTAAGGGGCCTCTGAGGAACAATGTTTAACTTTCAGTACATTTCACTGGGATTAGATATTTCTAAAGTCATTTTGAGAGGCAGAAAATAGGATCTCTGAAAATTGCTGACTTATGGGAAATCTTGGTCAGTAGCATTTATTGAGCATATAAATTGGCTACTTCAGAATGCTGAAAATTGTAGGTTTCCATTTAACAAATTATTGTGTTAATATCTAAAAGAAATGGCCTTAAGAGGCTACTGCAGTATCCCTTAATATCTAACAATAATAATAATAATAGCTCACATTTATATCATGCCCTTTGGTTAAAAAATACTTAACATCCCAATGAATCTCATTTTATCTTATCTCATCCTCCCATTCATACTGTGAAATTAGTCCTATAAGTTTTATTTTTCCCATTCCACAAATAAAAGTCTGGAGTACTTGGAGGAGGTCAAATAGATATCAAGAGGAAGAACTTTAATTAATGATATTATTTAAAATATACATGTTTAGAAAATGTGTATTTATATTTATATAAATATAGCTATATTTCCCCTTAATATATTATATTACTTATTTAACTTAATGATTACTGACTTGTGATGTGTCCATAGAACTGCCAGGTGCTGGTGATAAAATATATAAATATATCATAAAAATATATTTGTATGTTTGAATTATATTATTATCATCAATTTCTTAAATCTTAGAAAAAAAAACGATTCCTTTAGAAATATTCTCATCATGGATTTGGTGTTCTGTTAAAAATTAAAGAAACAAAAAGGTAGCAGTTGACTAAATCTAATTCTTTTATTACACTATGAAAAGGATGATTAATACAATTATTTATCTGGGAGCCCATTTTTTTCATTTTAAATTATCTGACTAGCAAGAAAGCATAAAAGTTAGGTAAAGTATATGCCTACACAAAGCATTGAAATTCCCTTTATTTAAAATTGTACTGATGGGGGGCAGAGCCAAGATGGCGGAGATCTTGCTTCTTTCTGAGCTCTTCTACTACCCTCATATTAATTATGAAATTCAGCCTCTGAAATAATGCTGGACTGGCAGAATCCACAAATATTGGGAGTGCAGCAAATTACCAGCAGAAGATAATTTCGAAGATCACCAGAAAAGGTCTGTTTTGACTGGACATAAGAAGAAGCCAGCCATAGGCAGGGAGGCAGCGCACAGAGGCTAGCATATGCTAAGCAGACAAAGAGCGAGCGGGATAATGTCCACTGGGCCGTACATACTCTGCACTGTGGAGAATCTAAGGGGAGGACTTTAACACAGTCTTGTCTACTCTGCTCTGGTTGCAAGCCAGTAGATCAGCAGAGAAGTTATAAAACATCCAACAAAAAAGCAAAACATAAAGAGTGAACCCCAAAGCACAGGAGTCTTATGGGACCTGGGCCACCCATGTCCACCCAGCACCAGGAGTGGCTCAGCACAATCCCAGCACAGCCTCTACTGCTTCGAGCTGCCTATAGAGGAACTTCCTTCCCTAAAAGCAGATACCAACTTTTTTTTTTTTTTAAATGAGTAGAAAGGCAAAGTGAGCTCTAATTATAGACAGAATCTATAGTGAAATAGAAGACCAGATTTCAAACCCTGAGGAGACTAAAAGCAGATTGTCTCCAAATGAAGCCCCAAAGGGTGGTATAATCTGGTCCCCACCAAACAAAGCTTTCCTAGAAGAAATTAAAAAGTATCTTAAAAGACAGCTAGAAGAAAAACTGGGAAAAGAAAGGGAAACTCTGTAAGAGGGTTTGGAAAAGGCATATAACTTATTAAAAGAAAGATTTGATAAAGTGGAAAAAGAAAACAACTCTCTGAAATGTGAAATGGAAAAGGTAAAGAATTCCCAGGAAAATTGAATTTGTGAATTGGAGAAAGACAATAACTCCTTTAAAAAACAATTGTGAAATGGGGAAAAAATCCATAGAACAAAAGAACTCATTTAAAAACTCAATTGGACAAATATAAAAAGAAGTTAAAAAAAAAGTAAATGAAGAAAATAATTCATTAAAAATAAAAACTGAACTGACTTGATGAGACATCAAGAATCAGCCAAGCAAAACCAAAAAAAAAAAAAAAAAAGAGAGAGAGAAAACTAAAAATAGAAAAAAAAATGTTAAAAACCTACTTGGGAAAACAACAGACCTGGAAAAAAAAGATCTAGAAGAGGTAATCTAAGGACTATTAGGCTTCCTGAAAATCATGATGAAAAAAAAAAAAGTCTAAACAGTATGTTAGTATGTTTCAAGATATCAAAGAAAACTGCCCAGATTTCATAGAATCAGAAGGTAAAATAGCCATTGAAAGAATTCATCAGACAATTCCTGAAAGGGACCCCAAAATTAAATCTCCAAGAAATATTGTGGGTAAATTTCAGAACTATTGGACCAAGGAAAAATATTATAAGCAGCCAGAAAAAAAAAATTGAAATACCGAGGAGTCACAAGATCAAAGGGCCTGGAATCTGATATTCTGAAAGGCAAAGGAATTTGGAATGCTGCCAAGAATAAAGTACCCAGCTAAACTGAGCATTTTCTTCCAGGGAAGAAAATGGGCATTCAATAAAACAGGTGAATTCCATTTATTTCTTTTTTTTTTTTTTTTTTTGTATTCATTTTTCCAAATTACCCCTCCTCCCTCCCCCCGATGACAGGCAATCCCATACATTTTACATGTGTTACAATATAGTCTAGGTACAATACATGTGTGTGAATATCATTTTCTTGTTGCACAACAAACATTAGAATCCGAAGGTACATGCAACCTGGGCAAACAGATATTAGTGCTAACAATTTACATTAACTTCCCAGTGTTTCTTCTCTGGGTGTAGCTACCTCTGTCCATCATTGATCAACTGGAAGTGAGTTGGATCTTCTTTATGTTGAAGATTTCCACTTCCATCAGAACACATCCTCATACAGTATTGTTGTTGAAGTGTACAGTGATCTTCTGGTTCTGCTCATTTCACTCAGCATCAGTTGATTTAAGTCTCTCCAGGCCTCTCTGTATTCCTCCTGCTGGTCATTTCTTACAGAGCAATAATATTCCATAACCTTCATATACCACAATTTACCCAACCATTCTCCAACTGATGGACATCCATTCATCTTCCAGTTTCTAGCTATAACAAAAAGAGCTGCCACAAACATTTTGAATTCCATTTATTTCTGATGAAAAAAACAGAGTTAAACAAAAAAATTGACCTCCAAATATAGGACTCAAAAGAAGCATAAAATGATAAAAAGAACTCTTGAGAACTGTATTTCTGTTATGAGCATACATAGAGAGTGCATGTATAATTTGATTTTTCTGTTACAATATAAAAAAGGAACTAGAAGTATAAAGGGTATTGTATCAGGAAAAGGGAAAAGTAGAGGGAAAATTTAAAAAGAGGGAAATTTCATCTCACAAAGAGGTAAAGGAAATCTAATGTATCTGAGGGAAAGAAGTGAGGGGGTGAATATTGGTGAATCTTACTCTCATCAGATTTGGCTCAAAGAGAAAATATTAGACATATTTGGTTTACTGAGAAACTTCTTTCACCTCATTGAAA
This sequence comes from Sminthopsis crassicaudata, assembly GCF_048593235.1. Lineage (NCBI taxonomy): Eukaryota > Metazoa > Chordata > Mammalia > Dasyuromorphia > Dasyuridae > Sminthopsis > Sminthopsis crassicaudata. The sequence goes on from NC_133619.1 coordinate 231,730,155, forward strand.
AGTGGGAAGGGAAAAGTGAAAAGGAAGGGATGGGCTACAGGAATAGCAAGGAAAAGATATAAGAAAGGGGGAGGGACTCCAAAGGGGGAGGGATGCTTGAAAATACTAAGGAAGGGGGTAAGGGAAAAATGAAGGGAAAACTATAATCTGGGAATGATAAGATTGCAGGAAATACAGAATTTGTAGTTTTAACAATAAATGTGAATGGGGTGAACTCTCCCATAAAGAAGATGCAGATAACAAACTTAATTAAAAGCCAGAATCCTACAATTATGTTGTTTACAGGAAATACATTTAAAGCAGGGTGATACATACAGAGTAAAGGAAAAAGACTGGAGCAGAATTTATTATGTTTCAGGTGAAGTTAAAAAAAAAAGCAGGGGTAGGCATCCTGATCTCAGATCAAGCAAAAGTAAAAACTGATCTAATTAAAAGAGATAAGGAAGGAAACTTTATTTTGCTAAAGGGTTCCATAGATAATGAAACAATATCAATACTAAACATGTATCCACCAACTGGTATATCATCTAAATTCCTAAAGGAGGAGTTAAGAGAGCTGCAAGAAAAAATAGACAGCAACACTATAATAGTGGGAAATCTCAATCTTGCACTCTCATAACTAGATAAATCAAACCACAAAATAAATAAGAAAGAAGTTTAAGTGGTAAACAGAATACTAAAAAAGTAAGGTATAATAGATCTTTGGAGAAAACTGAATGGAGACAGGACACATTCTTCTCGGCAATTCATGGAGCTTATACGAAAATTAACTATATATTAGGGCATAAAGATCTCAAAATCAAAGGCAGAAAGAGTAAATGCATTCTTTTCAGATCACAATGCAAAAAAAGACTACATTCAGTAAAAAATCAGGGGAAATAGACCAAAAAGTAATTGGAAACTAAATAATCTCATCCTAAATAATGAATGGATGAAACAACAAATCATAGACACAATTAATAATTTCATTTAAGAGAATGACAATAATGAGACAACAGGCCAAAATTTGTGGGATGTAGCCAAAGTGGTAATAAGGGGAAATTTTATATCTTACTTTCATAAAATAGAGAAAGAGAAGATCAATGAATTGGGCTTGCAACTAAAAAATACCCTAATCAAATGCTAAACTTAAAATTCTAATTTTTTTTTTTTTAAATAGGCTGGGGTTAAGTGACTTGCCCAGGGTCACACAGCTAGGAAGCATTAAGTGTCTGAGACCAGATTTGAACTCGGGTCCTCCTGAATTCAGGGCTGGTGCTCTATCCACTGCGCCACCTAGCTGCCCCCTAAACTTAAAATTCTAAAAGGAGAGATTAACAAATTTAACAGGTTAAAAAAAAAAAAAAACACTATTGAATTAATAAATAATTGTAAGAATTGATTTTATGAAAAAACAACAAAATAGATAAATCTTTGGTAAATTTGATTAGAAAAAGGAAAGAGGAAAACAAATTGTTAGTCTTTAAAATGGAAAGGGAGAACTTTTCACTAATGAAGAGCAAATTAGAGCAATGATTAGGAATTATTTTGCCCAGCTTTATGCCAATGAATTTGATAATCTAAGTGAAACTGATAAATAGTTACAAAAATATAGGTAGCCCTGATTAACAGAGGAGGAATTAAATTGCTTAAATAGTCCTATTTTAGAAAAAAGAAATTGAAGAAGCTATTAATCAACACCCCAAGAAAAATCCCCAGGACCAGATGGATTTACATGTGAATTCTACCAAACATTTAAAGAATAATTAACCCCAGTACTATATAAACTATTTGAAAAAATAAGGAATGGAGGAGTACTTTTATGACACAGACATGGTACTGCTATCTAAACCTGGTAGGACAAAAACCAAGAAAGAAAATTATAGACCAATCTCCCTAATGAATATTGATGCAAAAATCTTAAATAAAATATTAGCAAAGAGTTTACAGAAAATCTTCCCAGGATAATACACCATGAAGAAGTAGGATTTATACCAGGAATGCACTGCTGGTTCAATATTAGGAAAATTATTAGCATAATTGATTGTATCAATATCCAAATTAACAAAAACCATATGATCATCTCAATAGATTAAAAAAAAAAAGCATTTGATAAAATCCAACATCCATTCCTATTAAAAACACTAGAGAGTATAGGAATAAATGGACTATTCCTTAAAATAGTCAGTAGCATCTATTTAAAACCATCAATAAGTATCATATGTAATGGGGATAAATTGGAACCATTCCCAATAAGATCAGGGGGGAAACAAGGTTGTCCACTATTACCATTACTATAAAATACTGTATTAGAAATGCTAGCTTCAGCAATAAGAGATGGAAAAGATTATAAAGGAATTATGAATAGGTAACGAGGAAACCAAATTATCACTTTTTGCAGATATGATGGTATACTTAGATATCCCCAGAGAATCTATTAAAAAGCTATTAGAAATAATCCACGAGTTTAGTAAAGTTTCAGGATATAAAATAAACCCACATAAATCACTAGCATTTTTATACATCACTAACAAAATCTAACAACAACAGCTACAAAGAGAAATTCCATTTAAAATAACTGTCAATAATATAAAATATTTGGGAATCTATCTGCCAAGGGAAAGTCAGGAACCATATGAGCAAAACTATAAAACACTTTCCACACAAAAAAAGTCATATCTCAACAATTGGAAAAACATTGTGTTCTTTGATAGATCAAACAAATATAATAAAGATGACAATACTACCTAAACTAATCTATTTATTTAGTGTTATACCAATCAAACTCCCATGAAACTATTTATTGACCTAGAAAAAAATAACAACAAAATTCATCTGGAAGAACAAACATCAAGAATTTCAAGGGAACTCATAAAAAAAAATCAAATGAAGGTGGACTAGTTGTACCAGATCTAAAATTATATTATAAAGCAGTAGTCATTAAAACAATTTGGCATTGCCTAAGAAATAGACTAGTTGATCAGTGGAATAGGTTAAATTCATAGAACAAAATAGTCAATAACTATACCAATCTAGTATTTGACAAACCCAAAGACCCCAGCTTTTGGGATAAGAATTCACTATTTGGCAAAAACTTCTAGCAAAATTGGAAATTAATATGACAGAAACTAGGCATTGATCCACACTTAACACCATATACCAAAATAAGGTCAAAATGGGCTTATGATCTAGATATAAAGAATTAGATTATAAATAAATTAGAAGAACAAAGGATAGTTTACTTCTCAGTCCTGTAGAGGAGGAAGGAATTTGTGAACAAAGAAGAACTAGAAATAATTATTGATCACAAAATAGATAATTTTGATTATATTAAGTTAAAAAGTTTTTGTACAAATAAAACTAATACAGACAAGATTATAGAAGGGAAGAAATAAACTGGGAAAACATTTTTATATTCAAAGATTCTGATAAAACCCTCATCTCCAAAATATATAGAAAAATAACACAAATTTATAAGAAATCAATGTATTCTCCAATTGATAAATGGTCAAAAGATATGAATAGACAATTCTCAGATGAAGAAATTAAAATTATTTCTAGTCATATGAAATGGTCCTCCAAATCATTTTTGATCAGAGAAATGCAAATTGAGACAACTCTGAGATACCACTACACACCTGTCAGATTGGCTAAGATGACAAGAACAAATAATGATGAATGTTGGAGGGGATGTGGAAAAACTGGAACACTGATGCATTGTTGGTGGAATTGTGAATGAATCCAACTATTCTGGAAAGCCATTTGGAACTATGCTCAAAAAGTTATCAAACTGCGCATACCCTTTGATCCAGCAGTTTTAATACTGGGCTTATATCTCAAAAAGATCTTAAAAAAGGTAAAGGAACCTACATATGCAAAAATGTGGCAGCCCTTTTTGTAGTGGTAAGAAATTAGAAATTGAATGGATGCCCATCAATTGGAATATGGCTGAATAAATTGTGGTATATAAATGCTGTGGAATATTATTGTTTTGTAAGAAATGAGCAGCAGGATAATTTCAGAGAGGCTTAGAGAAACTTACATGAATTAATGCTAAGTGAAATGAACAGAATCTGGAGGTCCTTATACATAGCAACAAAATTATGCAATGATCAATTCTGATGGATGTGGCTAAATATGATGATTCAAACAAATTCTGATTTTTCAGTAATAAAGAGAATCAGCTACACCTAGTGAGAGAGAGAGAGAGAGAGAGAGAGAGAGAGAGAGAGAGAGAGAGAGAGAGAGAACTATAGCAAATGAATGTGGATCACAACATAGCATTTCCAGTCATTTTGTTATTGTTTGCTTGCATTTTTTTTCCTCCTCAGATTTTTTTCTTTCTTTCTAGATCCAATTTTTCTAGTGCAGAAATATAACTATATGAAAATGTATACATATATTGGATTTAACATATACTATAACATATTTAACATAGGACTACCTGCCATTTAGGGAAGGGGGTGGGAATAAGGAGGAGAAAAGTTGGAACAGGTTTTGCAAGGGTCAATGTTCAAAAATTACCCATGCATATGATTTGTAAATGAAAAGCTATAAAAATAAAATTTTATTGATTATAAACAAAATAGTATCCTGCTGCCCTGAAAAATGTAATTGTTGTGTTTTCTAGGGCTTTACAGGTTTGAGTATGTAAGATTAGTACATAAAAGGCTGTTTATTTCTACTTCAGTACTTTGCAGTTAGTTATAACCATTGCCTTGGTTATGTTCTTATGGATTAAATAGTTCAATTTCCCAAAGGTGTGCTTAACTGAAAGAGAAAAATTAGCACACCTGTCTGCTCAGTTACCTGGTTTTTCCTGATAAAAATATGAGCCTTTTTTTATATTTATCTGAGCAACAAAATTTTTCCACATTTGTATGCTGCATTCCGTATCTCTGAATTAATGTCTACATAATTTCATAGTTTGTACTGTCTGTTCTTGGACATAAACCCACACATATGTAAATATAATACATATATACATATCTGTACACATACATATATGTGTCTATATATATGTATGTGTATGTATAAGAAAAGTATGAGCACAAGGAAAATCTTTAAAGAAAGCACCAAAACATACCGTACCACAAAGTTTGACTACTTTAAGGAGACATTCATTCAATCATTCATTCACTCATTCAAAAAATATTTATCAAGTACTTGCTAGGTTTGAGAAACTACTAGGAATGTCAATATGTGTGGAATGTAGATACATACTTTCTATTTTCTTGTCAGATATACTTTTAAGGAGATTTAGGGGAAAAAAAAAACAAATACACAAAATAAACATGAGGTCTTTGCCTTTTTAAACTAAAGTCTCCAATAGGTCTCAGTTTGGCTGAGGCCGTACCCATTCCATGAGTAAAACTAGGTAGCAACTGAAGCAAATAATCTAGCTGTTTTGATTAGGGAGCATGGTATGAAGGAAGATGTGTGTGTGTGTATGTGTGTGTGTGAATGTGTGTGTGTGTATTACATAATGCACAATGCTTTTTTTTAAAAAGTTATATAATGTATGATATATATATATATAGTACATATATTATAAAGGATTATATATTGGATATGCATTTATATCCTACATTTTGCTTATTATGCACACATGTATATGTATGCATTATCATGCTTTATACATTAGTTCTACATATACAAATATATGTATATATCATTTCTTAATATAAGAAAAAATTAAAGAAAAAACCTTTTCCTCATACAGTTAATTTACACAAATTTCTCTCTTACCAGATATTTGCTTGGAATTTATTTATATGTAGTACTTACACTTAGTGATTTAACACATCCCTTTGAAAAATTTTAGCTCCAATTTACAAAGTACAATTTCGTCTGCTTTTTAAAAGGGCTTGAAGTTGTGTAACCAATCTTTATAAAAGCATAATAGAGTATTTAACCAGAAATACAAAATGCTGGACTTTATAAACTGAAGACTTTACTCATCATGTTATTCCAGAGAGCTTAGGTAAACTTGTGATTCTAGTAATTTAGTGCTTTGTTTTGACTGCCAACCCCTTAGCGCTTGTGATATGAGTTTTGGTTGTGTGTGTGTGTGTGTGTGTGTGTGTGTGTGTGTGTGTGTGTGTGTGTGTGTGTGTGTGTGTGTGTTTTGCAAGGGAGTCAGTGTTAAATGATTTGCTCAGAGTTGTACAGCTCATAAGAGTCAAATGTTTGACACCAGATTTGGACAATATTTTATCCATTATGTCACCTAACTTTTCTGAACAGTGATATTTTCTGTTGTGCTTGTATAGAAATTTAATCTACCCTTTAGTAAGTATTTAGAGAATCACAAAATTGTAGGGCTGAAAGAAATCTTAAGAAGTTGACAGATCCACTTCCTTCATTTAACAAACAAGGAGTGGCATCTAGGTGGCATAATAGATAGAGCATCAGCCCTGAAATCAGGAGGACCTGAGTTCAAATCTTGTCTCAGACACAACATTCTTTTAGGATATATCTTATTTTTTTTATTTTAGGATATATTTTATTTTTATTTATTTTTTTTCCCTTAATTTTATTTATTTATTTTTTTATTTTTTATTCATTTTTCCAAATTATCCCCTCCCTCCCTCCATTCCCTCCTCCCGATGGCAGGTAATCCCATACATTTTACATGTGTTACAATATAACCTAGATACAATATATGTGTGTAAATACCATTTTCTTGTTGCACATTAATTATTAGCTTCCGAAGGTATAAGTAACCTGGGTAGATAGACAGTAGTGCTAACAATTTACATTCGCTTCCCAGTGTTCCTTCTCTGGGTATAGTTATTTCTGTCCATCATTGATCAACTGGAAGTGAGTTGGATCTTCTTTATGTTGAAGATTTCCACTTCCATCAGAATACATCCTCATATAGTATTGTTGTTGAAGTGTATAGTGATCTTCTGGTTCTGCTCATTTCACTCAGCAACAGTTGATTTAAGTCTCTCCAAGCCTCTCTGTATTCCTCCTGCTGGTCATTTCTTACAGAGCAATAATATTCCATAACCTTCATATACCATAATTTACCCAACCATTCTCCAATTGATGGACATCCATTCAACTTCCAGTTTCTAGCTACAACAAAAAGAGCTGCCACAAACATTTTGGCACATACAGGTCCCTTTCCGCTCTTTAGTATTTCTTTGGGATATAATCCCAATAACAGCAATGCTGGGTCAAAGGGTATGCACGGTTTGACAACTTTTTGGGCATAGTTCCAAATTGCTCTCCAGAATGGCTGGATTCTTTCACAACTCCACCAACAATGTATCAGTGTCCCAGTTTTCCCACATCCCCTCCAACATTCATCATTATTTGTTCCTGTCATCTTAGCCAATCTGACAGGTGTGTAGTGGTATCTCAGAGTTGTCTTAATTTGCATTTCTCTGATCAGTAGTGATTTGGAACACTCTTTCATGTGAGTGGATATAGTTTCAATTTCATCATCTGAGAATTGTCTGTTCATATCCCTTGACCATTTATCAATTGGAGAGTGGTTTGGTTTCCTATAAATCAGGGTCAGTTCTCTATATATTTTGGAAATGAGACCTTTGTCAGACACAACATTCTTAATACTTCTTAGCTGTGTGATCCTGGGCAAGTCACATAATCCCAATTGCCTCAGCAAAAAAACAAAACAAAACAAACAAACAGGGAAATGGAAACCCAGGGAAGTTGAATGATTTGCCCAGATCACATAACTGTTAAATAACTATGAGAGAATTTGAACTCAATAACAGAAAGAGTATACATGCTCTGTTGTGAGCCACACTCATTTCTCATAGTTCTCTCTCTTTTCAATACTGAAAAATTGGAACTGGTTTGAATTATTTCATTGTTGTAGAGAGCCATATCCATCAGAGTTGATCATGGTATAATCTTGTTACAGCGTATAAGGATCTCCTGGTTCTGATCCTTTCACTTAGCCTCAGTTGATGTAAGTCTCTCCAGGCCTCTCTGTATTCACCCTGTGCTGGTCATTTCTTACAGAGCAATAATATTTCATAACATTCATATACCACAATTTATTTAGCCATTCTCCAATTGATGAGCATCCATTCAATTTCCATTTTTCTAGCCACTACAAAGAGGGCTGCCACAAACATTTTTACACATGTGGATCCCTTTCCCTTCTTTAAGATCTCTTTGGGATATAAGCCCAGTACTAATACTGCTGGATCAAAAGGTATGCACAGTTTGATAACTTTTTTGAGTATAGTTCCAAATTATCTCCAGAATGGTTAGATTCGTTCACAACTCCACCAACAATGTATCAGTGTCCCAGCTTTCCCACATCTCCTGCAACATTCCTCATTATGTTTTTATGCCATCTTAGCCAATCTGAGATATATGTAGTGGCATCTCAGAGTTTGCATTTCTCTGATCGACAGTGATTGAGAACACCTTTTCATATGACTAGAAATAGTTTCAATTTCTTCATCTGAAAATTGTCTGTTAATATCCTTTGACCATTTATCAGTTGGAAAATGGCTTGATTTCTTATAAATTTGAGTCAATTCACTATGTATTTTGGAAATTAGGCCTTTAGCTGACATTCAGTTTTGACAGAAACATTTTTTTTGTAGCTCTCTTTCCTTGTAATTATCATTAATTATTTTTCTTTTACTTCTAATTTCTTTGATGAAAAAAATCTATATTTGAAAGTGTTCTGTTAATTTCAATGAAAAATTCCATTCTTTACTGCAATAAAGGAAAAAAAATCAAATTATATGCATTTAATAGAGTGTGTGCCAATGCATATAAGAAAATAGCTTTAGAGCTGAATGAGATGTTAGGGAGCATATAGTATTCACGCCTTATTTTTTGCTTGACAATCTAAGATCCCACAAAAATTAAGTAACTTGCTCAAAGTTATGATGGCAATGTGACAGAACTGAGTCCTCTGAATCCAAAACTAGCCCTATTTCCACTGCACCATTTTGCTTATGTATTTAATTTTCCCCAGATTTCTTAGCCATAGATTGTTAACTCTTCAAGGGAAGGAACTATATTTTGCTTTTGTCTTTCTATCCCTCAAAATGCCTAGTATATAATGGGTATTTTTAAAAATGCTTGTTGATTTATATGTAGTTAGAAATGTAGTGGAATGAGTGATGTTATAAATCACATTCAAACTTTGCTTAAAAAATAACGTATGTTTTACTATCTTTGATATTGGGGTGTGGCTTTTCTTCTCTGAATATCAGGTTCTTCATCTATACAATGAGTAATTTGGACTAAATGTCTCCAGAAGTCCATTTAAATTCAAAATCTTATGATTGCAGGATGGTAATAAAAATAGAGTAGAATTAAAAGGAGGATAGGAGAAGCCCTTCGGGTTTTAATAACATACACTCTATCAGGAATACCATGATTTCCTACCTCACTATCATATCTCCTTTATAGAAATTTTGTTACTAGAAATTACAAAGCGAAAAATATCTAGGAGTGGTAGAAATAAATAATGAATCTTGAAAAGTTTCTGTAAAGTACATGGGAGGTGGCAAAATAGGTGGAGACATACCATCTGCTTCAGCACATTATTGAGCTTAATTAAAAATAAGGAGTCAAACTTCAATCAGATACATAATAAAAATGGTTCCCCATTTCCACCTCTCTGCTTCATAGTTCTCATTTTTGGAATATTATTTATCCTTAAAAAAATAAAGATAGATGATACAGTGGAAAGAGTGTTGGTCCTGGAGACAGGAAGATTCATTTTCATGAATTCAAATCTGCCCTCAGATACTTACTAGCTGTGGAACCCTTGGATAAGTCACTTAATTCATTTTGTTAAATTTCTTCAACTCTCAAATGAGTTGCAGAAGGAAATGACAAATCATTCCAATATTTCTTCCAAGAAAACCCCAAATGGAGTCATAGGGAGTCAAGTACTATTAAAAAATGACTGAACACAAATCCTTATAAATATCCTTTACACTCATGTTTTTCTCTCTTTTGTTAGGCTCTGCTTATAAATGAATCTATAGGGCCAGCTAGGTGGGGCAGTGGAATGCTAGTGAGGCTTTGAAATTCCTTAAACTCCTTATCAATAAAGGAGAAAGGGCAGCTTTACTTTGGGGTTGAGCTTTTTTTTTAAAAATAGGATTCATTTTCAGTGCTTCTTATTGAAGTGCTCTGTAGCCCCATATCTTCCATAATGATCAGTTTGGGAATATAGTAATTGTCCATAAAAGTCCAATAGGCAGGGTAGGTCACTGGCTACTGAGAGACAATTTTCTTTTGGAGCAGTTCCAGAAAATGACTTAACTCCATTGCTGTTGGAGATGGATTTTGAAACAATTCCAATGAAGCCTCAGCGACATTTCATGTTGCCAAACTTTCTTAGTAACTTCCTGAACTAGTACTCATTGATAGCATTAAAAGTTTTGACTAAGATAAAATGTATAGGGCAAAAATCTTAATGCAATTAAATATCATAAATTCCTTATTGTCCTATATAGGATAGAAAAGGTTTTTCTAACTATTTAAGAATTCTTATTAATGAGGTTATTAGATATTCCATTTTAAAAGAATTCATTCAAAATTCATTTAGCCCTATTACTAAACAAAGAACTTTATTCTGATGATATTTCTTGTTCATCACTATGAATATCATTTTTGATTGCAATGTTATTGTTGAAAAGTACTAATTAATACTAGCCATAGGCTTTTAGAGAACAGAATTTGTTTAGTTAGCATCACAAGTAAAAACAAAATTATTTTTAATAAAATATCAAGGTGTTATGTTAGAAAGTGATATAGGACTTTTTTGAATCAAGAATATTTCCTGTTAATTTTCAGTTAGACAAACAGTAAACTCATTTCATGCATATTTTGAGATTTTTAAATCTCGTTGAGATTCATAGTATAGAGAGAGAGAGCATCATTTCATTCTGAGTTTAAATCTTACTTAGTAGCCTTGTCATTTGGGTAAGTGATTTAATATCATTAAGTTCCATTTTCTTCAAATGAGAAATGAAGTTGAGAAAAGTATCCTTGAAGGACAGATGATTCTTTAATATAATGAAAAAGTGGTAAGCACAGATTTTTAGTTGAGTAAGTCAGGGGAAAAAATGTTGAGTTGAATCAGGTTTAGCTTACAAGTTTGTTTGCTTGTTTTTCAATACAGGAAGCTCTGCAAGTTTAATTATCAAAGAGTATTTCTCAATGCTCTTGCTGAAATTAAATGACATAATAAGATGATAATTTTCCTGTTAACACTAATTAGGGAAATAATAATTTCCTTAATAAAACAGGTCAGACAATACTGCCTATTTAAAAATAATGAATCAACCTATGTTGGCTCTAATAAAATTCTTAGTGCTACTACATTAGCATAATATTCTAAAGCCCCCCTCCCCATTTACTTTTCAAAAGCATCGAATTATCACTGTGGAGAATATCACCTCTACTGAAATATGAACATATACCCTCAATACTTTAGCACAGGGATTTTAATGAATTGTTTTGGCCCTTCAAATTGAACTACTGCCAAACTTTCTGATTTTGAGGGTTTTCATACTTAGATAAGCTAATTTGCAAATGATAGATACATGATCCATTGTCAGAAATATAGCATGGTAAGATTTACTATATTTTAAACTTTCCCTGACACAGGACTTAAGAAAAATATATATATATATATATTTTTCCTACGGGAAGACATCAGAATAGGACTCTAGTGAAAAATGTTAATGTATAATGTCACAAAGTACATTCATTTTTAGATGGATTGATTAGCCTTTTTAATGGAAAGAGTACATGACTTGGAGTTAGAAGAATTCAGCTTGAAATTTATATCTAATACTTATTAACTATTTGACTGTAAGCAATCAACTTTAAGTCCACTTCTTCAAATATAAAGTAAGGATCCAGCTTTATATCATCAGACATTTATTAAAATCCTATTATATGCCAGGAACTGCCCCTAGTACTAGAGATATAAATATTAAATGAAATATGCTAAAGCTCCTATGCTTAAGGAACTTACCTTCTATTTGTGGAAATAACATGTTCATTTAAGGAAATAAGAACTAAATTCAAAGCAAATACAAAGTAATTTTGTAGAGGAGATTGTAGGAATGATTTTATTGAAACTTGAGTGTTGGAGTTATAGCCAGGAAGAGCTAGGTTCATATCTGGACTAAAGTACTTACTAGTTGTATGACTCAGGCAATTAATTATCCTACCTTGACCTAATTTGTTTCAACTTTTAAAGAGATAATAATAGTACCTACTTCAAAGAGTCATTGTTAGAACTAAATGATAAAAATAAAATAAAACATAAAATATTATATAAATGATGACAATTTTCCTTGTAATTTTGTAAAAGATTACATTTAAAATGAACCTTGAAAAAAATTAGGGATTACAAGAGGTAGTAATAAATATAGTGTAATATTCTCTCTAAAATGTAATGTTCTCTATTGAGGTTTTCTTGGGGTCTTTTGAGGCACTTCCTTTCAGTTCAGTAATCACAAGTACAGCCAGATGTTAAAGTCCAAATCCTTTATTGTCTCCTTCAAAATCTTATCTCCTTCACTTGGGGCTTGGCTAATTTTCTGGGGGCCTTCCGGAGTCTTGATTTCAGTGGAGAAGCGAAGGAGGAGATGGGATGAATCTCTCTGAGTCTAAGGGTTTGTGCTCCAGCCTCCAGCCTCCAGCCTCTATCTTCTTGTCTCTGAATCCCTGAACCTCTCTGGCTGAGATTTTTAGCTTATATGCTACACACTGAATACAAATCATTATATCATTAGGAAACCAGTCTTTGTTGTAGGGTTAAATCAATGCTAAACTAGATTTAAACATTGTCTCCTCAATTGCACTTAGTACCTTGTTTCAAGTTCTGGCCCATAATATCTCCTTGTAGGATTAAATCAATCATACCGAACCATGCTAAATTAGATAACTATTGTCTCTATCAATTTCACTGACTTAGTACCTTGTAAAAATCCTTTGTTTTAAGTTCAGAGAAATGACCCATAACAATACAGAACCCATTTAAATTGTAGGACTTGGCCTTATAAAGATATAGAGAAAGAAGATGGAATGTTATGGATGTGAAATAGCAAGAAAGGTCGGTTAAAAGGCACATAAATGGGAATATTAAATGATAAGACTGTAAAAAATTGGTTGGAGCCAGATTGAGAAAAATTTGGGATTCCAGAAAGATGTTTGTATTTATTCCCACTGGTAAAAGGGAGACATTGAAGTTTATTGAGCAAAGGAATATCTTGGTCAAACTTGGGCCTTAAAAAAAGTGTGAAGGATAGATTGTAAAAGAGAAATGTTGAAGCTTTGAGAGCATCAGGAAGCTATTGCAAGTAATCCAGATGAAACATGATAAAGGCTTAAACTGGGGGAAAGATGGAATTGGATTGGGTTGATTTATATGTAGAATAAGTAAAACTTGACAATTAATATATATAATGAAAGAAATTGAGGAGTAATGATTCTATCTCACATGAAATTATGAACTTTGTCAAGAAGAAGAAAGAGCAATAATGTTATATTACCTATCTCATTACATTTTTGGGGGGAGAAGAAAACAGTTTATCATAGAGTTCTATATAAAAGTGACAATGATTATTATGATTTCATTAGCTATAATTATGATAAATATTAACCATATCATATTTTTAATATTAATTTTGGTTCTTTTTGTTCCATCTTAAATTCTAAGTTACATCCCTTTCTCTTCACTCTGAACTAGAGATCACTATTTGGTATTTCAGTATGTTTGTATGTATGTATGTATTATATATATAGATAGATATAGATATATACACATATACATATGAACATATGTATATAATATATATATGGATATATAATATATACATTTAAAACCACACCATGCAACTGTCTATTTATCAATTCTTTGTTTAGAGGCATATAACATCTTCCTTCATAGGTCCTTTTAATTGATCTGAATATATCACTCAGAATAGTTTAGTTGTTCACAGTTATTCTTGGAACAATATTGGTGTTAATTATACCCAATATTTTCTTGGTACTGTACATTTAACTGTTCATTATTCATGCAAGGCTTTACATTATTTTCTAAAATAAAATCAACCTGCTCATAATTTCTTCCCCCACAGTGTTATTGCAACAAAATCATATATCACAATTTGTTTAGCCATTCCTCAATTAACCTACAGCTCAATTTCTAGTTCTTTGCTACCAGAAAGAGAGCTAAATATTTTAGAACATAATGTTGTTCTTTTTTTTTCTCTGATCACTTTGAGAAATAGAGCTAATAGTGGTATTTTTGGTTCAAAGAGTAAAAACAGTTTTATAATTCTTTAGGTATAATTCCAGATTGCTCTCCAAAATAGAAGGATCTGTTCACATTTCCCAACAATGCATGTGTCCCAATTTTTCCACATCCCTCCAACATTTTTCTTTTTTCCCCTTTTATTATTTTAGTCAATGTGATAAGTGTAAATCATCTTAAAAGTGTGTTAATTTGCATTTCCCTAATCGGTAATGATTTAGGCCTTTTTTTATCTGATTATATTTCTCATCCATCTCCCTATTTATCTCTCTATCTATCTACCTAGCTGTCTCTGAGTTCTTCATCTATAACTGCCTGTTCATATCCTTCAGCTATTTATCAACTGGGGAATTATTCATATCCTTATAAATTTGATAAAATTCTCTATATATAGTTAAGATTTTACATCTTTATCTGAGAAACTGTACATAAAATTTCCTTCCATTCCCAGTTTTCTGCTTTTCTTCTAATCTTGGCTACATTATTTTTATGTTAATTTTTTTTTTTAATATAAGGTAAGAAAAATGAATGATTTTACATCTCACAGTGTTTTCTGTCTCTGGTTTATTTGTCATATTCTTAACAGATGACATACTGTAGGTATATATGAAATATTGACTGAAGTGTTATACAATTTCACATACTTAAGAATTCTCAAAAACTCAATAATTGGAAATAACTAATCTATAGTTGTTTGTTTTCATTTGCTTTCTTGTTTGACAAATTACTTGAAACAACTTCAAATCTTGTTGTCTATATCTATATTACAATTACATATATTTAGTTCAGAGTAATTAATCATTGGAGGCATTATTAAATGGAATATTTTTTCACCCTCCACCTGCTTATGATCTCTATTGCAAACTAGACAAAATGAATTAAGTCCATTTGTTTCTTGTCCTTTAGTTATAACCTAATTATATATTGTTAGCATCTGCATGTATTTTTTGGCTCTGGTTTTCACAAATTAGTTTTTGGCCTGTAGGAGAGAAGTGTCAATTAACTACTTGATTTGGGAGGATGTAGCAAAGAGATTTATTTATGTTAAGGCTGCTAGAGCAAGTCAAAGATGGAGGAAATGGCACTATAGCTAGGATATACATCAACTATTTATAGTGATTTCTGCAACAAGGTTAAGAAGAAAAAAAATCAGTCTTTTAATGATTTCACATTCAGCCAGAGTGTTGATAATAGCTGAAGTGTGGTGATAACACAAACTAATAAAGTTGATCTACTGATTTTGCTAACATCTCCCATGTTCCACTAGACACCTAAGAAAAAAATATTCTGCATAACAGAAAAATTGTTTATATAAGCCTTACATAAGGCAATCATTTTTCTGTTTTTGACCAAGCTCAGGCAATATGGCAAAGAGTTTAAGCAATCTGGGAAAAATTGGAGAATAAAAAAGCAGGTTACTCTGTTGAAAGTGCTTTAGAAGATTTCAGGTGAGAGCAGAAGATAGCAAATATCAATGTGGAACTATCAATTAGGGAAAGTACAGGTTATATATAGGCCTATTTTAAATAGTCTTAGGTATTGAATAGTATGCCCATCACTTTGTGGGGTTGTGGGGATTCAAGTTGTGGAAGAGGAAATTTTGATTGGGCAGTTTGAAGGGACTTGTGATTTAATTTCCACTTTCTCCAGGATTTTGTTCAGCTGATCTGTCATCTCCAAATGATTTACAGTATTCTTCTTCTCATTCATTTTCTCCTCATTGCTCTAACTTTTCTATTTCTGATGGCTACTGGTTATTTTCTTTTATCATTTAAAAGGTCTTTGAGCAAGGGAGGATTGTTGACAAAGTCAAGAATGAGCATATGGATGAGGAAAAAAGGTTTATGTGGATATGGTGTAGGGAAAAGGTAGAATGGCAAAAGAAGAGCAGCTAAGAACACTTGATACTAAGATATTTACTGAGGTACAAGGACAATATGTGTGTGTGTGTGTGTTTTCTTTTTATTTTAATTTCCCTGCCCTTTCTTTTGCATACCTTGACCCAGCTGTCATTTATACAACATTCATTAGTAATTAACCAAATCAAAGACTATGCCATTGTGAAGAGCAATATGGATTGGGTATCTGGAGATCTGAAGCTTGAATCCTAGCTGCATTGCCATGCAATTTAGGGGAGTTCATTAATCTCTTGGCTTTCAATTTCTTTATCTGCATAATGAGCATGTTGGACCAAATTATCTCTAATCTCTCCCCAAAATGCAAGTAGTATCATCTGTATCAATTAGGATCGTAGGCCCAAAATCAGAGCTAGAAGGAACCCTATGGATCATCTGATTCAACCTCCTTATTTTATAGATGAGAACTTTATGATTCAGAGAACTTAAGGGATTTTCCCAAGGCCACAAAGATAGTAAGTATCAGTAGTAGAATCTGAACCCACATTTTTTTACTGCAGTCACTACATCTTTTTTTATTTGTAACAAAATGCCTCCCCAGTTTATATTTCACCTTTAAACATATTTTTAAAATTCATAAAAAATTGAATATGATAGAACCTAAAGAGACATTAGTGATCAGTAGGTAATAATGAAATGTAGTTTTTTTGTGTATTTTTCATTAATTTTAAAGGCAGTAATTTCACACTTTTCTCTAACGGTTTGTATCTCTATTAGTATCTATAATTAAAACGGAAATAGAATCTTGCTGTAGTTTAAGTCCATTTTTTCTCGATTCCCACTTATGTGGAAATAAAAAGTGACTGGTTAGTGTCCCTGAAACTAATTACATTTATTCTTAAAGATTCTCTACATTTGCTTTTAAATGGAAATGTTAAGACCTGATTCAATATGTTCACCTCAACATCAGTTCAATACTGATCAGTATTTTGCTTTAAGAAATATCTAATGGTTCTTTTAAAATGATTTTGTATTACTTATTGCAACCTTTTTAAAATGCAACCTTCCTGATTTATTCATGATGAAGTCCTATAATAACTGTTACTTCTTTTCTGTACTAAATACAAAATCTTCCAGTTAATCTTTTAATTGCATTCACTTTTTAATGTAATGAATTATCATGAGTCTTAGAGTTAAGGCAGGAGGCATACCTCATCCCAAGGAAAATCTGTTTTTGTTTTTTTTTCTCATTTAATGCTCACAATAACACTATTATGATCCCTATTTCACAGTTGAGGAGACTAAGGCAGACAGAGCTTAAAGGACCTGTCCCATGTCACATAGCTAGTAAATATCTAAAGTTCAATTTGAACTTAGAAGATGTTGACTTCAGGCTCAGTACTCTATCCACTGCTTCATAATATATAGTACTCTTACAATTATATACTTGCATATATACTACTTCTTACATTTTCATATTGTGGGATCCTAGATTTAGAGTCAGAAAAAATCTTAGAGGTCTGTTATTATAACACTTTCATTTTATAGATGAGGAAACTGAACTGCAGATTAGTTAAATGATTGTCCAAAGGCTCACAAATAAATGGAATTTCTTCTTCTCTCTTGCCAACCTCATTTTACCAGGTTTTCTCCTTTGTTCAATTTTCATTGTCTTGCTTTGTATTTTATTGTCAATATAATATTGTTTCAATCTTCTGGGATTCACTTCTCCAAGTTCTAAGTACGAGAATTTAGATCTAAGATAGTTAGTAATATTTTACTTTCCCCCCAACTCAGTTATCATATAGTATACCTAACATTTATTCACTGTCAACAGACATAGAGAAATTCCTTCTACTCCTTGGTTTCTAGGCAACAATCAAACAAAAATAAAATGTGCCATTATTGTACTTGATTGGCTCCATCTGTGTTTGTCAAACTTTGTTTTCTCTTTATGTAGGGACTTACACACTGTAGAAGACCTCTTCGTCTGATCTACTTATAATAAAATTTTCTAGTGAGATTTTCTCAATTGACTTGTCTTTTGTTAGTAAAAATAATGTTGCCCTTAATGGCCTATGTGGGTAATGAGGCATGGAATTGAAAAGCCACTCTGAACTTGAATTCCTCACTGCCCCCATGCTGTTTAAAATGTAATTTTTCTTGCTACCGTTTAATTTCCTCTTTTGAATTATTGCTTCATGATGTGTTCCAATCCTATTATTTTCATCTACTAGCTCTAGCCAATACTGGATACTCTATACACTTTTCATTTTCATGATAGGGGACATGCTGTGGATCCAATGGACTACATTGTTAGAGGATAATTTCAAATGTATGGATATGCAAGAATATGAATATATTCTCATTTCTCCAATTTAATGGTTCAGGATCTTTTGACCAAATAAACCCTTTTGTCAACTCAATTATCTAGCATATCTGGTAATATTATCAATGTAACGTAATTTTATTCTTTCTGATCAATCTCAAAGTGATTTAACTCTTCTTCAGTTTCTTTCTTTTTCATTACTTTTTAAAAAATATTCAATTTTTGTAATTCATTTCCTTAGTACATTTTGATTACAGAATACTTTTCTTCATTTGTACCTCACTAGAACCCAGAGATTAATTTAATTAAACCAAATTAGAGAAATTGTTTGGACTAAGGCCAGTCAAAATAATCTTCAACTCATTCTTTTCCTATTCTGGTTTGATATAACATAAATAAAAATAGTAATAAAATATTGGAGATTTTTCTCTATAATAGTTTAGCTTTCCCCTCTGAAGTTTAACCATTCCAAATGTTTAAATATAAAGGTGTTGTTAAGTAATTACCTGAATTTTAATCTAAAAAAGGGAACATCGAAAATGAGAAAATATCACACATGCTATATCTGATTTGTACCCTTTTAGGGGCATTGAAACATCACACAGACGGTCAGCCCACAGAAATCTGTTCTTTTCTATCTATAACCTTCTCTTGGTAATTACAGCCTACTTACCAAACCTCTTTGGTAGTTCTGATTAGTGATTTACAGCTTATTATTTTTATGATAAATTTATTTCTTTTTGAAACTTTTCTATGATTTAATGAATATGGGCAATCTCTCTATTACTTTAAGTTGAAACCTCTAAAAAGATGCCATTGTTCCATTTTTTTTCCATTAGGCATTTGTTTTTTCCCTCCATGTCATCTGTTCCTCACCCCCGTTTGGGAACAAATAAAAAAGAAAAAAAAAAGAAAGAAAGAAAAAAAAGAATCCTTTTTTCATATAAGATAATTATGTAAAACAAATTGAGACATTGGCCATATTCAGCAATGCATTTCTTATTCTATATATTACTCCATAATCTTTTTTGTAATGAGGTGGCACCATTTTTTGTCATCAGTCTTTTGGAATCATTGTTGGTAACTGTGATGATCAGTAGTCTGGTGAGCCTCCACACTCTTAGCTAGATTTGGTCTAAGGTATCTAATCTATTATTGAAACATTACTTGATACCTTTTTTTTTACTTGGAAAGACCACTGAGCTCTCTACATAAACAAAGGTCTATTTTACAGAATAGGTACTCATCTATATTTTCCAAAGCCACATATTAGCTTAATTATAGTGACTGAAGTATGGAAATGTACAGTGGGAAAAAAGTAGATAGATCAGTCTGCTGTTGAGGATAATAAGATACAACAAATGAACTGTGCCAGAATTGGTTAAAAAAAAAAAGTCTTTAGTGTAATTTTTTATAATTGAATTAATTGATTAATTAATTAATATTTGAATATTGAATGTATATAACATTTATTAAGGGCTCACTAGGTGTTAAACCCTGTTGTTCTAAATTCTAAGACCTGGCTTATTATTTGGGAAGGTCTGAAGGAAAGTGTGGGAGGGCAGAGGTAATAGGCTGACTACCAAACTGAAGCCATACAAAGCCATTATGCTTTCCTCATTGTTGTAGGTTTGTAAAACCTGGACTGTATACTAGGGTCATGGCAGGAAAATGAATCATTTCCATTTGAATTGTCTTTGGAAGATCCTGAAGATCACTTGGGAGAATAAAATACTAAATATGGAGGTTCTTTCTTGAACTAAACTGCTAAGGCGTTCAAACTCTGCTGCAGAAAGCTCAACTCCATTGGGATGGCCATATAAGATCACTCTAAACGTCTCTCTTCAGAATATCAGAATTGATTGTATGACTTGGAAGACACTGGCCCAGGACCACCCAGCATGATATGCCCTCATCAAAGAAGTTGTTGTACTCTATTTGAAAAGCAGAATTGAATTAGCTTAGAAAAAAAAAAAAAACACACACAAAGATGTGCAAAGTTAGAGAATCCATCCCAAATTTTCACAAGCACTATTTTTTTTCCAGCGTTTGGCAGAACTCATATTGGTCAGATACATTAACTTGACTATAACATAGTGATGCCATTTTGGTGCTCTTTGAGAATAAAGGACAACCAACCAGGTGCTAGAGATACAAATATGAAAGTACCATAATTGTTGTGTTGAGGAAGCTTACATAGTAATGGAGATTATGTGACCTCACATATGTAGGAGGTGGTAGTCAATTAGGGGACTTTTGTTTAGGTTGACAGAGAATGAATAAATGGTTAGTAGAGCCTTTGGGGAATTGGTTGACAAAACCATTTTGGTAGCAAATGTGGTATTTGACTATATAAAGGTTTGGAGGACAAGATTGGTATATGCCTTGTGGAAAGACAAATGGCAAAAGGATGGCCCAGATGGAATATGAAAAATGTTACTATATGACCTTTAACAATCAGGAGAGTACCAATCTCAGTATAAGAATTTCAGACTTGTGAAAATTCAGTTCTCCAGAGGATAGTCTCTTGTTCAGAGAGATCATCACAGAAATAACAAGATCCAATAGGCTAGGTTATGGACAAAGTATGGGGCTAGTGAAAAGACACTAAGTTATTCAGAAATTCTTTATGAAGATTCATGGGAAAATGCTAACAAGAATCAATGCAAGATTAAGTATGTGGAGGTTCATTTTTGGTAGAATTACATTCAACAAGAAATCAGATCTTCCTAAATAATGAAATATCAAAAATTACTGCAATGCATCTAATATATCAATGTAGAAATGGGAAATAATGATGGTAAAAAATCATCTTAATGAAATTCACTTATTTGATGCCAGGAATGCTCTCCCTTCTCCACTTTAATTGCACCTTTCTGGCTTCCTTTAAATATCAGCTAAAATCCCATCTTCCTGCAGAAAGCCTTTCCTAATCCCTCTTAATTCCAGTGCCTTTCTTCTGTTAATCATTTTCTATTTATTCTGTATTTAACATGCTTTGTAAAAATGTGTTTGCATATTGTTTCCCCCTTATATTGTAAGATTTATGAGGGCAGGGATTGTCTCTTGTCTCTTTTTTGTATTCTAGACATTTAGTACAGCATGTGCTAGACAGTAGACATTTAATAACTGTTTATTGAATAAACAAATACTGGTTTTATTCCCAGTACTTTTAAGATCCCTAAAATATATATATATATGTGTATATATATACATATATATATTTATTAAATAGAAAGCACTGTATTTAACATTTGAGGAATATTTCAATTTTTCTTTTATACACACATCATACATACATATGTGTAGAAATGACTGTGCATCTATATATCTACATATGTTCACCTTTGAAAAAGATGATATTTCTTATAATTTATATAATATCATGGTATTACTATTGAGTAACCTAATATAATTGGAATGGATTTTTCAGAGAAGATGAAATTAAATTGAACTAATAATTTATCATAGACTTGGCTAAATCCATTGGGATATAACATGATCAAAAATGGGGAAAAACATTTTGTAAGATTATTGTAGAACTTTAGTACTTGAGTTGGGATAATAATCTTGTTCTATAATTTATATTTTTTCTTCCTGATTTAGGTATTTTGTATTCTAGTCATTAGTCTTAAAATTACATTTTTATTATTTCTACTATTGCTCTTTTTTTAAATTTTTCTTTAGCAGAGTAAGAAGAAAGTTATGATTCTCTCATTTGTTTGATATTTTATTCTTTTATAAGACATAGGATCATATATTTAGAGCTAGTTGGAACCTTAGGAGTAATTTAGCTTAATTCTCTCATTTTACACATGAGGACTCAATCCCAGAAAGCAATGAAGTTCCCAAGTTAGATATACAAACATAAAATAAAGAATAGGAGTAGACTTTATTGGGTAAAAAAAAAAAAAAAAAAAAAAAAAAAAAAAAATCAGGTTGTAATCAAAAGTTAGGGAAATACTATATATATCAGCCATATTAATATTGTTTTAGACTTTAAAATAACCATATAATATAAAGTTGAAATATTTTTGTGATGTAGGAAATGATGAGTTGTTGAAGTTAGAAAAATATGGAAAGACATGAATCTATGATTATCCATCTTCTGAGAAACAGAGTACAAGCATAGTATAGTCTTGCATAGATGCATATGAATACACGTGTGTATTATTATAGATATTTATGTATGTGCATACACACACACACACACATACACACACACACATATATATAGGTAAAATATGCCCGTGTAATTTTTAGTTTTCTGGGAGGGAGGAGAGTAGAATGTAAGCAAAGAAACTAAAGGAAAAAAAAAAGAAACCTGCAATTTAAGTTACTCAGTTGCCATTTGCTGGTGATTAAAGAGTTGTCCATACTATTTACTAGTCTGGAGGCATATTAAAAAATAGAGCTTATGTCTAACCGGCTACTTCAGCCATCTTTATTCGTCATTAGTTAACTGTTTGCTTTGTAAAACCTTCCTAAAGGAAAATCTGTAGGACAAAACATTAGAAAAAAAAAAAAAAAGAGTGTACTAAAATACTTTGTGTAGGATGGGGGTGACACTGTAGACTACTTGCTTTATCATAAAGAAATGATGCCTATGCTTATATTAGTTTGCTTGTTCTTCCTCAGAATATTTTATTTTTGTCTTTATGTAGGAATGGCCTCCACTCATTTTTTTTTAAACTTCAAACATTGCCAAAGGCTGCTAGCAAGTGAACTTGTTTGATTTAAATTCCTCAGATGATGATACACAATTGTTGACCTTTCTGAAATTGGCGTTCGACTGCTGAAGGGAAAACAAAGGCATTCTTTTTCAAAACTAAACACGAAATTGTACCATTAAATTAAATGCTGGGATTTGAAGACATGTACCAGAACATCATAATAAGAATGACAAGTTCAAGGTTAATTTTTAACCATGGGGTATTAAAGAAAAGGAGATGAATGATACCAATTTTTTGTGTGCTTCCAACATTGCTCTAAATTCAGTTTTACTCATTTTTTTTTCAGATGACCTCTACACAGACCAAATAATGTTATGTAAACCACAAAACTCAGCATAGCTTTAAAAACCTGATAGGGTACTCTCTTGTGGAAGCTCACAAAATTTACCAGTCAGTTTTTCATATATTATTTAACAAAATGAGGTCTTATATTTTCCCCAAAATCCTAAACTGTCATTAGCCAGTGATAAAATGGGATTATTTAAATAATCAAAGCCTTGTAAACATTACATCAAAAAAAATATATATATGTACAATTGGCATTCCAATGAAATATAAATTCTTTGAAGGAAGTGACTTTCATTTTCTTCTTTGTGTACTAGCAAGATGTTTCAAGTACAGATTACATATGTGATTTTATTGACATAGGGAACTCCCAGTAAAGAATTATCCTTTAGCAATGGCATTTGAAAGTTGCTTTTCAATTTAGTCTTAGAATGGTGTGGGGAACTGAGAGATAAAGTACCATTTCAATCACCAGGCAGATGCAAAAGGAAGGGCTTGAATTCTGGTCTTTCTGACCACAAAACACAGCTCTCTACAATGCTATATTTTGTTCTAGCCCTTTTCATGGAACTGATAATTGGATGTCTTTTAGAAGAAAGAATTGGCATACATCTAGGGGAAATTAGTTCTCTATATCTTATCCTTGTTCAATTTATGCGGAGGTAAGTGAAGAGATTAAGGGAGTATTTAAGAAATAATATATTTAGAGCTGGAAAAGATCTGTAGAGATCATCATATCTGATACCCTTATTTTACAGAGGAGGATACTGAGGCCCATTGAAGTTAAAATGACTTCCTAAGTATTATAGAGCCAAAGTTGGAAGTAGGATTTCAGCACACATCCTTCAGTCTAAGGCTGATGTTCTAAGCTTCTTTCTATTCATGTTTGTGTGTGTTTGTGTAGATACACACAAAATTAGTCTATGTTCATATTCATGACAGCCTATTGCCTAATATATCAGTAGGAATGAGATTCTGGACATTAAATATATTTGTATGCCTTTTTTACTTTTTCTTATATTAATAACAATTATAATAGATAATATTAGAGTTGTCAATTATTTTTCCCACTTAGAACAGAAAAAATAAATGCAGAAAATATTGAGGTCTCAAGAAATGTTTCCTAGTCATAATGAAGACACAAAATAGATACTGGATTAAATTAATTGTTATAAGGAATTAAATTTGTGAGGAAATTCCCCCTTTCATATGCCTGGTTTATCGTTCTTAAAAAACCAAAATTCACTGTTTTTTGTTTGTTTGTCAATGCTATTATCACTGGTAGTATGGAATTTTTTGTTCCTTAATTTATTACTTTCAGATATTACAATCTAATATTCTGATCTAGTTTCTGTTCTTACTCTAGTACCAGTAGCTATGGTAAAAAGTATCTGGGTAATTGATAACACAGATGTAGGGCTCAGGAAGTTGGTCAGACCAGTTGCATAGGGAGATTGGAAAGGTTCATACAGTTTCCCTTTAGGCAATGCTATCTGACATTTTCCTACAAAAAAAAAAAAATACATCTGTCTCACTACATAATGGTCTTAGTCAGTAGAAAGTTAAAGTTTTAAATAAGGAATTTTGCATTATTAATATCATTTTCAGAAATGAATCTTTTAAAAGATGTTTATGAATATAGAAAGAGTAATGGATTTGAGAGACAGACAGAAAGAAAGAGAAAGAGAGAATTAGTTTTGAGGGGGAAAGGGCAAAGAATGTGAAGTATCTGAAATTTTTTTTTAAGTAAGGCTCAAGTTACAAGAGATAAGAAGGAATTTTATGAAAATGTCAAATTAATAAACACAGAAACATGGGTCTCCTATTTTATCTACACATGGCAGAATTTATTACAAAAGAGCCCTGTTATTTTATTTTTCAGAATCCTAGGGAGGTAAGATGTGGAGTTTTTACAAAACCTTTAATATACTAGAAGGTTCAGGTTGATTTATTATCAAGGGCCTTTCCATTTGTGGAATCTTCCCACCACAGTTGATTAATGTAATAAAATGCTATTGTTCTAATTACATTTCCTACATAATAACAACATTGATCCTCTTCAGTTTTATAATAAGAATAATCTATAATAACTCAACCTCATAATCTCTTTGTCTTTTCTTAAAATAATGCTCAAAGAAAAGCCATATGCACATTTTAAAATCAAGATAAAAGGTAATGCAGTATTAATGAATTATCAAAGGGGATTCCTAACCCCTGTGCTTCAGAAAAGTTCCTGTCATCATTATGGAGTCTTGGTATCCTCAAAACAAAATTAACTTTTGTTCATTTTAAATAAACATTTAAAAAAGAGGGATGTTATAAATTAAATGGATAACAATAGGATGCTCTAACTCCATAAAGTTAATAAATATCAATCTTTTAAAAAGTCACAATCTAAAATAATTTTAGAGTCATAAAATATTCTACATTATCATTAATATTTAACTATCCTAGAAGATGAGAATATTATGATATAAAATCAGTTAATTTTGTATATTGTATCTGGCCCAATTTCTTTTAGTCTGCTTTTCCATATATTTGCCTTAAGTCATTTGCTTCCCTCTGTGAAAAAGGTAGTTGAAACTGTAAGATCTTTCATGCTATAAGATATATCTTGATGACCAAATAAAACTTGTAGAATGTTTAATTCAAATAATAAGGGAAATGGAAAAAAAAAAGCCCCAACCTGTATGTTTAGAAACTGTTATAACTCACCATATTACCATGGATAAATTATCTTCTTTTTTTCTATCTACTCAATTGAAATATGAAAATGTTAGATTAAATAAACTGTAAGGTTCTTTCTACTCTGAGAGTTTAAGATTTTAATTTAACCCAAAGGCAAAACAGAATAGAGCAGCTAAGTGGGCACAAGGTCTGAAATTAGGAAGATCTGTATTCAAATTTGGCCTCAGGTACTTACTAACTGTGATCCAGAAGAGGTCATTTAATGCTGTTTGCCTCAGTTTCCCCATCTATAAAATAAACTAGAAAAAGAAATGGTAAATCACTCCAGGAATTTTGCCAAGAAAATTCCAAATGGGTTCATGAAGTATTGGACATGACTGAATCAACTGAACAAGGACAATATAGAAAAGACTTCCAGTCTTGGAGAAGATTAAAGTATAAACAGTTACTTCTGTAACTGCCTTGTTCTCATCCCATCATAATGTGGATGTACACTAGAGGCTCTTTAAGGACCTTATTAAAAAAAAAAAAACAAAAAACTTTTGTTAATAGTAATAACTTTATTGGTCACACCAATCTGATTTTTATCATTTGGAAAATAGGGATTGAAATCTTTCCTAAAGGGAAAGTCTCAGGCAATAATTCATAGCCCTCCCATTCATTTCCAGTTTTTGTATCTTTTTTTTGGTCATTATATTCCCTTAAAGAGTGCACTAATTGCTATTTCCTAAGTATTTTAATATATTCTCCTAAGTGACTTTTTAAAAAACCTTTGTAAACTGTCCATTTTCTTCTTCCATCTCAAAGTGTGGCTACCTTGTGCCCCATTCCTTCTGAACAACTTCATATTAACATGGAAATGACCTAGAGATAATATTACCAGGAGTGTTTGCATTTTAAGAGAGACCTATTAAAAGCTTAACCATTTAAGAGTATCATTCGGAGTAACTGTTGTAGTCACTTAGAATAAAATTTTAGACTGGATATCTGAATATTAGTGGCTGCGATAGATAGATAGATAGATAGATAGATAGATAGATAGATAGATAGATAGATAGATCTTTCCTGTCTACTCATGTAACTATCCATCACTTTATTGCTCAAACTAGCCTCATGGTCTTGAAGACATAGATAGGTTTAGAAGTCTTTATACGTCACCTAATTCTATGACTAGTAGAAGTTGGGATCACTACAGGAGCTGTCTAAGTTTAATTGTATTTGGATAATCAGTGAATTACCTTTCCTCTCAAAGGGTTGATCAATTCAATATAGGTAGTTAAAATTATATATATATATATATATATATATTTGGTTAGTAAAATAAAAATGCATTGTTTCTACATAAAATGTGTATTTTTTAATCCTTTTATAGAATGGGCATGGCACCAATCCCATCATGTTTTTGCTTTTTTTCCCCTTCCATCTCAACTGGCTTGTTCACCCAACACATACTGTCAAGATACCCAAAGCAGATGGCAAAATTACTATATCTTGTTTTCAGGTCCGAGGGTAACACTCATCTGAGAAGCTCACAATTATAGTTTTTAAGCCCCCACTGGAATGTTTCCCATTTAACAAATCAATCAAAATAACACTATTAACTCTTGATCAGAAACATTTGCTCTGTACTAAATGGAAAATAAAAAAAAAACAAAAAACAAAAACATGGCATTCTGTCTGTAAACAAGCAACATATTTGCCTACCTATACATGTAGTGTTCTTATTAGGAAGAATGGGCATAGAGTTACAGAATTAGAAAAAGAAGGTATGTAGTTCCCTCTGTCTTCCCAGTTATTATTCAGTCATTTTTCAGTTGTATACAGCTCTTTACAACACATTTTGGATTTTCTTGGCAGAATTACTGTAGTGGTTTACCATTTCCTTTTCCAGTTTATTTTATAGATGAGGAAACTGAAGTAAATAAAGGTAAATAACTTGCAAGGGTCACACAGCTAGTAAGTATCTGATGCCAGATCTGAACCCAGGAAAAACAGTCTTCTCTACTCTAGGGCTGGTACTCTATATACTGTGCCACCTAACTTACCCTCCATGTGCCCAGAACAACTTGCAATTCTGGAAATAGGATTTCCATATATAATTCTTCAGAAATAGTCTGCACAATTCACAGGTAGGTGGGGCCATTATTATGCTAGCTGATAACACTCAAGAGCCTCCTTTAACTGAACCTTTATACTCTCCTGCTAGGGGGAAATTTTTCTTTGCTAGCTACCACTCTGAGGTCACCCTTTTCCCCCCCTAATCAACTTCACAGTACCGACAAAAATTACAAAATCTATAGAATTTTTACAGGTGTGCTTCCTTGGATGGATTATAGAGATAGGGCATTGCCACCTTTTTGGAACTCCTAGCAGTGCAAGCTTTGAGATTTTTATTAGACTAGACTAGAGATATTTTCTGAGATATTGCAACAGATATATTCCAATCTCAATTCTTCTTTTAGTATTAGGCTCACATTTATTCAGCTCCTAGCTCCATGTAGCAAATCTTTTTCTTTAGCAGCAGGTGATAGTCCCAGCTCTGAGGTATCTTTCTGAAATGATCAAAGTTAATTTAGATTGGCATGGCACATTGGCAGAAGCAGAGTGAAGTAGCAAAATTAGACTATGGAAGAATATGCAAATTAAGTGAACCCTAAGTTCTAAATGTAATGGGGAATATTCATGATCCTAGAAACATGCCAACAGTGTCCCTTACTACTATATATTCTGCTGCCCTTGTTAATGGCATCTGAGAAATTGATGGTTCCTATGGAGCATCAAGATATGGAGAGAAACTAAGGGGAGAATAGCATAGATACCCATTTGTTCTATTTGGTTTATGCCTCAGGCCCCACACTCTACCATTATTCAAGTATAAAATTAACTGAGGAGTATTCCTCTTTTTCTGTCACTTCCTTAAATAGATTTCAAAACTTTTAATTTGAAAGTGGATATAATGAGCAAACTATAAATGAAAATGTGAGCAGTTGTCCCTATCCTTCCATCTGTAGTTTTGCTTAAAAAACTTTCTTTGTTAAAAAGAATTTCAGTTTTATTTTAAGGGTTTGTTAGAATATTTCTATTATGGCAGGTGTTAACTATAAATAACATTTAGTAATAAAAAATATGATTTCAATTTATTTTAAACTACACTTTTATTGGGATAAGGAAATTTTCAATTGTATAAATAATGGGCTTCCAAGGACTGCTCATTTATTGTACTTCCAGAAATGTATTTTATAATGCCTTTTAATTTTACATATTTTTGGCATTGAAAATGCACTATCAGGAATATACTGATCAGGATTTTAAAAGACTTTAGAGTTTTCAAATTTAGGTAAATGTAGCCATAGGGCCAACCTAGGCCACCATCAACTATTTATATTATAAAAGTGCTATTCCTTTAAGTCACTGACACATTGCGATGTGTGCATTGCATTGCGACGGGTTACATCACTGAATTTAGCATGATGTAACCCAACGCAGCATGATGTAAGTGTCGTCATACGTTGGAGATTTAAAGAAAGAGCAATTCTCTATCTAGATTATTGCTGAGATTTAATTTTTCCACTTACACACCCAGCAATATATTTTATACGAAGTTGGGAACTATGGTATTGATATACAGTGATAAATATCCATGTTTATATGCAATTTATGATATTTAGGAAGAAAACCAATGAGGAAAGTACAAGATTTTTTTTTGCCTGTTTTTAGACATAAAAGTACTTGTATCCATAATGTATTAAATAAGCCACATGGTAATTTTAAGCATTATAGATTTGTAGTTACAAAGAAGACTGTTCAAATCTTATCTCTTATGCTTTCTAGCCCCTTTTTCCTAGACAAGTCACTTAACCCCAGTCTCAGTTATTTCATGTCTATTATGAGTTTAATAATAACTGAAGTAATTATGTCACAATTTTGATAATCAAATAAGATAATTTAAACAAAGTTTTTTTACAAATTGTAAAGAGCTAAAAAATTGTAAAAATTGAATTATTAATAATATTTAAAAGAAATGGCCTAAAAGAGAGAAACATGTTCTTTTTATTCTAAATATTCATCGTTAAGTAAAATTTCAATGGGAATCATCTTTTACAGCAAAGAGATTTTCTTTTAGAAAAAAAAAATAATCATGTGTTTGGCTTCATGAGACCAATAAATCAAATTCCCTTATATTATTGTACCTAAACAGTTGCTTAAAGTATATAGATTATGAGAAGTTAAAAAGAGAAAGAAAAGATCTTTATTAGGTAATCTTAGGGTATAGAGTGTCATAGTCGATAAAGCTATGCAAGTGGACTCAAGAAGACCTAATTTCAAAACCTGCCTAAAACTAACTAAATAGTTCACTCTGGGAGAAGGAATATAACCTCTTTGTGCTTTCATCTGTAAAATGAAGAGGTTGGACTCAATAAACTATTTTTTTTAGCTCATAATATGTGATCCTATGATTTGGATAGTATGCAGATGTGCACTTAAGAAGGCAAATAAAGCAGAGATGGCAAACTTGCCCAAAGGGCACAGATTATTTTGTACTTTTTTCCCCACTGATTGTTCAGTTTTCCAGATCATAAGGAAAGAAAAAAAACATTTGGGAAGTATCCTGTCATTGATCTTGTCATGATACGAGGAGGAGATTGATTTTACCAAGAAATTCTTAGTGCTCTTCAAAACATATTAGACTATAGCTTTGAAAACATTGAACAATGACTTTGAATATATGGCTCAAGAGACTCTAGATCTAGTCAATAATATTTTAACTGACCCAAGATGATTCCAGATGTCATTAAGGAGTTTTAGATTTGGATAAAAGAAAAAACTGCCAACTGGTATGGTATATTGAAAGAATATAATCACCAGGTAACTTTTAGTTCTTGTCTGCATTGACTTTGAATTTCTAGGAGATATAAGTAAAAATATAAAGCCTATTTCTTTTTTAAAATAGATTGATTATCTTCATTGTAATCTTTAAAAAAAAAAAAACAAGCTGTGGACAGCAGATGGGTATTTTCTTGGACTATCCTCTTTTTTTATAATAAAGCCTATTTCAGTAGTGACTATCCATTTTCCAAGGTTTCCATGGGCATATCTAGCTTGGAACTGGAACATTTCCAGGATTGCTAAAGTATTTTGAAAAAAGTATTTCTCAGTGTATGCACTTCCTGACAAAATCCATCTAGATCACAGTACAGACTTTAAAAGCATTTTACTCAAAGAGATAATAGCTTTGACTACATAAAGAAATCTAATACTATAATTCTTTATCTATATCTTTTCTCCTAGTTTCTTGTGACTTCTCTAGCCCTCCCTGGCTTCTTGATAATCTTTATTCTTCAGTTAGAATACTGTTATGCTGTAAGAACAGAAGCTTGGCAGAAATAGTTTAAAGAAAGGTGCCAGGATTCTTGGAATAAGGGTGATTGGACCAGCAGAGCAAGAGGAATGTTAGGACAAATACAATTTTCGTGAACTTTGTAACTTCTCTTCCCACTACAAACTTCAAGGATGCATTTTTTAAACCTCTTTCCTCTTGGACTTTGTCATGGATATTTTCTGGGAAAGTCTTACTTTTCTTATTTATTTAACTAATTAGCTATTTGTTTATTTATTTGCTTTGTTTTTATAAACAGTGTTGACTACAGGATTTTTTGGGTCTGTGTATATTTATGGGAATTTCAATTGGGAAGAGGCAGTCAAGAATATTCTCAGAGAAAACAGAAATAGATCTGAGAGAGACATGCTACTAGTATGCTCTGTGGTTGAGGGTTTAGTGAAAAAAATTGAAAGAATTATAGTATTTGGTTTATAACTGAAAAAACCTAAAATATTACTGAAGAAATTTCTAATATAGTTTCCTCTTAGAAATTATTATTCAATCTCCAATATAATTATTTTTAGAAATTATTATGGTACTTAGAATAGTATGACAATATAAGTCATTTTAAAAGCTATAATAGTTACTAGAACACAAAATAATTTTTAAGCACCTATGGTAATGTTTAATTCTGACCATAACAAGAATTTTTTTTTAGATTAAATGAAGAAAAGTTGAGTTTATATTGGGAAATGCTTCTAGGCAATGGATCTGTAGTAGAGGGAGGAGGAATAATAGGAATTGTTTAATGGCTCCATGTATAATCCCAAGCCATCAGTAATAAACAAGGATTTCAAAGAAAATAGAACAGAGCAGAACAAGTGAGATTATCCTTCCTTCCTTCCTTCTTTCCTTCCTCCTTCCTCCCTCCCTCCCTTCCTCTCTTCCTTCTTTCCTTTCTTCCTTCCTTCCTTCCTTCCTTCCTTCCTTCCTTCCTTCCTCTATCCCTCCTTTGCTTTCTTTTTTCCTTTCTTCAAGTCAAGCCTAATAAAGTGACAGATCAAGTGAATTTGTAAAGAGATATAACTTGTTTTATTTTGATCAAAAGTATTTTTAAGTGGCTATTGATATTTTTATGTAAAAGTCCAGTTGAAGACTGGATAATAATAAAATTAGATAGGTTCAAAACTGGTTAACTGTTGAAGCTGAAGAGTATTATTATGATTCCATGTCAAGTAAGAAAGAGGTTTGCAATGGAGTGTCCCATGGGCTCTGCCCTTGGCCTTGTGCTTTTAAGATACATATATACATATACATGTTTAAATCAGTGAGTTGGATAAAGACAGAGATGGAAAGCCAAATTTGTGAACACTAACTTAAGAGTAGCTAGCAACTTCAGTGTCAGAAAATATAAAAATATTATGAGAGACAAGAGCACTGAGCTGAAACTAAGACAAAATTTAATAGTTATAGATGTGAAGCCTATGTTGTTAAAAAGAAATAACTTTTCCCCAGTATGAAATATGAAGTATAGTATTCCCAAAGATGAACCAAGGCATTAGACATTGTTTTGTCTGAAGAAGATATTTTGGTAGAATATAAATTCAATATGCATTCATAGTGTTATTAAATGGTTACCTAAAGCATTCATTTATACACACATATACATATACATACATACAGGCATGCATAGATATATTATGTGTTTATTATGCATATGTATATGGATGCATATGTGCTTACCTTTGCATATATATATATATATATATATATATAATCCCTATATATTACATATGTATTGAATTTTATTTATACGAAATGTTACACACACACATATATGATAGTGCCACATCTGAAATATTTCATTCAATCCTTTTCCCAACAGTTTTAGAAAACTAATTAATAAACTGAAGAGATTCCAAAGGAGAAATATCAGGATGATAAAGGACCTTGAGTCCATGCCCTATGAAGACTGTTTGAACGAACAGGGAACATTTATCCCAGAAGAGAAGATTCAGAGATGACATGGGATCTCTATGAAAGACTATGAAATAGAGGATGTATTATTATTTTTGCCTCAGGCAGCAGAATTTAGAGTGATGGAAGGAAATTACAAAAAAAAAATTTGAATTCAGGAAATAAAGACATCTAAACTACTAAAACTAGAGTCATATCAAAAAAGAGGTTGTTCAAAATTAGTAGGTTCTCTCTGATTAGATCAGCAGACAAATTGGGTATATATACACACAAGCATACATGCATGCATGCATACACACACACATATATAGTAGAGATTGTGGATCTGTGTATGTTTTTGTGTGTACACAGAGATATGGATATAGAAGCGGGTTTTGGACTAAAATGAGTATGATAGACTTCCTAAAATTTTGATTCTGTGATTATAATATTAGTTCATTTTAAAATACATAAAAACCCAACATTAATTTGGTAAAATTATGGGGAAAAGAATATTAAAATTATGAGGCAGAAAATAGCGGTGTTGACTGAATTGTTATGATTTGGGTACAGGGTAAACATAAACAAAATTCTGGCTTTTATTTTAGAAGCTTTGAATATAAAATGTTTTCCCAAAATGATAATTAAATACATCTTCTTGGCCTATACAATATGACTTTAGTTAAACATCTTTATATGATTTTATTTGATTTTTATCTTGGACTATTCAATGTAGAATAGAGAGAAATATTATTGAATATATAAGGAAAGAAAAAATATATGAAAGGATAAAAATCCTCAACATGCTTAGCACTGTCAATGTTTTTTATGTTTCCCTGAAAAGAAAACTACTAAGATATTGATGGCTTGTTTCATGTCCATTGACAGCTTTATCATAGTCTCTATCTGTGGACCATGAAAAATCACCTTTATAGTAGTTGAAAGAGATGATGAAGAGTTTTGAATTTTCTCTTGGCATTTCCTTCTCTTGTTAAAAAGGTCAGATGTGGAATTTAAAATCCTCTACACATGGAACAGGACAAATGTCACATCCAAAGTGAAATTGGTATTGTTAGTGAATTGGGCAGATTTCCAAAGTGTAACATTTTTGACCTTTCCCCTCTTACAGTTCTACAAATTTTACTTAGGTTAGAAAGTTTGCATTGAGGAATCTCTATCATGCTTTAAATATTTTGGGGAGGAGATTTTATATTTTCTCCACATGGTTATTCTACTATTCAATAAATTTTCTAAGTGGAGTTGAGCTACCTTGCTTAGTAGCATGAATTGAAATTTTATTATTTTCAGAATAGAGAGAATTGTACGGTCACACTTTTCTGTCTTTAAAAGCTCTTAAGCCACATGTTGTTGTTGTTTTAAATAAATGTACATGGAATTAAATAAATAATAATGCAAGACTGTTAAATTGAACAATAGTTAAAGAAACAAATGTAATTATTTAACAATAGTAATTACTTAGGTGATTATTTAACAATTAACAGACTCAACAATTATGTAACAACAGTCTATAAGCCCTACAATTAAATGAGCTCAGTACATAGTGGACAATGTGTAAATATTTTTGCTTTAATTGCATTATCTTCCGATTTTTCCCTTCACCTGATCTTCCATTCTGGTCTATATCTCTCTTTTACAATCCAGCTTTCACAGAGATGCAAAATAATCTTCCTAAAACATAAATCTGAACTCTATATTCCCCAAAAAATAACCTGTGGTCTAGGTTTTCCAAGAACATGAACTCCTCAACTTGCCTTTTAAAGTGTTCCATAATACAGAACCAGCTTGTCTTTCCAGGTTTATTGCATATCGCTCTCTTTCACACATGCAATGTTCCAGCCAAACAAGCCCACTCGTTGTTTTCTGAAATTGGCATTCTATCTCTTCTCTCCATGTCTTTTCACAGGCTGTTTACCATCCTTGGATGTACTCCCTCCTCACCTCCCCTGGTTCCTGTCAAGGCTTGGCACATGTGCTACCTCCTATATGATGAGGACTTTCCTCATCCTCCTAGTAGTTAGTTTTCTCTCTATCTTAAACAATCCAGGATGTAATTTTCTGTTTACATGTAATTATCACCTCATATGAATATAAATTCCTGGAAGTCAGAGATCTTTCTTTCTTTCTTTCTTTCTTTCTTTCTTTCTTTCTTTCTTTCTTTCTTTCTTTCTTTCTTTCTTTCTTTCTTTCTTTCTTTCTTTCTTTCTTTCTTTCTTCCTTTCTTCCTTCCTTCCTTCCTTCCTTCCTTCCTTCCTTCCTTCCTTCCTTCCTTCCTTCCTTCCTTCCTTCCTTCCTTCCTTCCTTCCTTCCTTCCTTCCTTCCTTCCTTCCTTCCTTCCTTCCTTCCTTTCTTTCCCCAGAGTAGTAGGTAACACAATTGCTTACACTACTTTCATATCACTATAAAGCTTGTAAAATACTTTCTATGTGTACTGTTCATACAAGTACTTTAATTCCCATTTTGCAGATGAGAAAAATTTAAGTCTCAAGTAAGATTAAGTGATTTGTTTCTATCTCCTAAGTATTGGACCTAGGAAAAGAACCCAGGCTTTCTGACTCCCAAGTTTAGTACTTTCCATGAACTCTGTGCTTAAGAGTAATAGAAAAATAACTAAATTATTTATGTATTGGCCATTGTCAACAGGCAATCAGAATTTTGCAAGATTATGTGAAAACGAGATTTATTAGAAGAGAAATGAACATGTATGTGAAACTCAAAGAATTTACAATCCTTAGAGAAGTTTGCGTGTTTATGACAGTATAACTAGAGGAGGAGGAGAAAACAGGAAAAAAGCATGGCATGAGAGGAAATAGGTGCAGTAAAATTGAGGAAAAGAATGAAATCTCTCCTCTGAAGGGCAGAAGCAAGGTGATGGCAACAGCCACATTCTTTTCCTTTGGGAACCATTAGAAAATGAAAATAAGCGGGCCAGATTATCTGTAAAGAACCCCAGCTGCACATGCATATTCCCTGCCTGGCACAGATTGGCTGGCACACACCTTAGCTCCCAAGCACACACAAGGAATCTAACTTAGGATACAAACAACAAATTTTGTCAGCTGGGAGTCATGGGTAAGGGGAGAGGGAGGTTCATTCTTGACACACTCAGGGCCTCCTATATGCTCTGTCTCTATTGTTCCTGAAAAATATGACAACTCAAAAAGACAAGTTCAAGGGACCCCTTAGCAGCTTAACACTCTTAAGGAAAATTCTTACTCTAAAATTATCTTTTTGTGCAGATTGTGCAGACATCAAGAATGGTGAGTAATAAAATATTCTAGCCTTTCTGACAAGAGTAGATATTGAAAAATCCCTGAGACATGATGGAATACAGGATAAAATTGTAGAAGAATGATCCTACAGAGCATACTCCATTATGTGTTATTTCATTAATTATATTTATGTACCCAGCACCTAGCACAATGCCTGGCAGGTAGAAGACGCTTAATAAATGCCTGTTGATCGGCTGATCAACAGGCAGGTAGAAGACGCTTAATAAATGCCTGTTGATCGGCTGATCAACTTTGTTTTACATACAAAATTCAATGAAATAAAAATTTATTAAATGCTTACTACATAGTAGGCACTATGCTAAGCACTAAGGATATGATTGATAAAAAGAACATTCAATTCTTTCAAGGGAATAAGAATTTAATAGCATGTAAGTTTGCATAAGAACTTATTGTCAATATTTGAAATATGTTATAGAAGCATATATCTTTTCAAATTATGGTGAAAAAATATATAAAATTAAGTCCTAATGTAATATAAGTATGAATGTGTAAATACTGTAATGTTTAATTTCATAGGACCCTGTGTAGTATTTAATAATACAAAAAACCTTCAAGATCAGCCAGCCTAACCTTCTTATTTTATGAAGAAGAAACTGATGTAAACAAGTGAAATGACTTGCCCTAAATCAAATGGGATCCTTAACAAGAGAGTTAGTATTCAAATTTGATCTTTTTTATCAAGCTTCTTCCTCCTCAGACATTGTTTTTGAATGAGGTGGACAGCATTCTTGAATTGAATTGAACATAATGAGTGAGATGGGACACATATTATATTGTTTCATAATCTTCTGTAGAAGAATGACTGGAAGAAGTAGCATCCAAATTGAACCTTAATGGGGGGTGATTTGGAAAGAACATATGCCAGGGAGAGGGAATGGCATGAAAAAACAAATAGAGCCAGGAACATGTAGCACACATTTTTGGAGATGATGAATAGATCTGTTTATCAGAAATATAGAGTATGTGACAAGAATTAGTATCAGGTAAGGCTACAAAAACATAGGTGAAAACCAGATTTTAGAGAATCTCAAAAGCTAGCATAAAAGGCTAAAAACCTTCAAAAAGTAGTAGGAAGCCATGAAAAATTTTTTTTTATTCTTAAGGACCCATTGATAAACACATCTTGTTGCTCTACCTCTTGGTCTATTGTGCTCACTCCTACATTGAAGTTTCTCTCTATTACAAAGATGATTCAGTCCTGAGAACTGTATCATTCAGAAAGTTTATTCTCATGTTTTCCACTATCCCCAAACTAATGGAAGTCCTTCCTAGGGATAAGCTAGAACCCTACAGAGATCTGCACAGATAGAAAAAAGATATGACAAATTATCAGAAATATGCATTCAATCATGTTCTCATTTATATTTACATTTTCTCTACTTTCACAAAATGTAACTTATTAATTCATACCTTTGGTAAGCTTAAAAAAAAAAAAAACACTTCTGAATGCTCTGGTAGGTACTGTGGGATACAAAAGCAAAAAAAAAAAAAAAAAGAAACAAGAAAAGAAAATAGTTCTTCCTTCAAAAATCTTGTATCCTATTGGGGAAAACAAAGTATATATAGGTGTTTAACATGTTAAATGCCAAAATCAGTACAAAATAATATGAAAGGGAGATACAACTAGGAGGAGTCAGAAGAGACTTCAGGTAGGATGTAATGAGCTGGGTTTTGAAGAAAACATAAGAATTCTAAGAGATAGAGTTGAGGTAAAGCAACTAGGTGGCGCAGTGAATAGAGTGCTAGACCTGAACACTTCCTGAGTTCAAATCTGGTCTCATACAATTACTAGCTATGGATCCTGAAGAAAGTGCTTTAACCATGCTTTTCAGTTTCTTCATCAGTAAATGACCAGGAGAAGGAAATTGGAAACCACTCCAATAGTTTTGCCAGGAAAAGAGTCATGAAAAATTGAGGAAGGAGTAAATTATTGGCATCAAGGACATTATGTTGAGTGGGTCAGAGACAGGAGATAAAATATTTCTACACAGAGAAGCTAGTAGATAATTCAGGTAGAACATAGATTATAGATCTTGAATTCTCTATGGTGGGGATAGATCAGGGAATACCAGTTCTGTCTCCTATAAATAGTTTTCTGCCATTTAACTTAGGATTTCCACAGTCTGATAATCAAGCTTAGAATTGTTTGGACCCATAGATAACTACAGTAGTTTAGCAATAATGTGTCTAGTTTGGATGGAAAAAAATAGGGGTAATATTGGACACAAATACATAAATTAGGAGCCTTTTACAATAATCCAAATGAGAGTTAATGAAAATGTGAACCAGGATGGTGGCAGAAGAAATAGTATGGAGGGAATGGATTATATGAATTGCTGCAGAGAATGCATTGTACAACTGATTGTATGTATACAGCAATGGAGAAGAAAAGCAAAGTTGAAAATTACTTAGAGGTTACAATTGTGAGTGACTGGCAGATTTTAGGCACTACTGATGGAGACAGTTAAATCAGCAGGTTTTATAGGCCTACTGATCAGGAAAGCATCTGTTATATGATTCAATGATATAATAGAAATGTAAAAAGAGTACTTTTGATAATTTTTTAAAGTTCATGTAGCTACTTACTAGCTATTCGTTTAAACAACAGCTAATTGCTTACTATAAAACAAGGAAAAGAAGCCCATCTTGAAGTAAATACAGTGAATACCTCATTTAGAGTAATGCATAAATCAACATACTCTGCCCTTCCCCAGAGTTCCTTTCTTGTCACTCAGGTTTGAAAAGCCCTGGATACTAGAATTAGTCATTTCCTTTCACATTAATACTATAATCTTGTTTTAATCAAGGCAGATTCCATTATAAATAAAGCTTTCTTTCCTTTTTCATTTTTTCCACAAAGGCTTTCTGTGTTTTAGATATTCCTTGCTTCAGACAGCAAAATAATTCTTAGTGATCAGTATTGCCTAGTTTTCTGATTGAATTTCTTCAAGGTCTATGACAGAAACATTCATTTCATTCTCC
Organism: Sminthopsis crassicaudata; assembly: GCF_048593235.1. Taxonomy (NCBI): domain Eukaryota; kingdom Metazoa; phylum Chordata; class Mammalia; order Dasyuromorphia; family Dasyuridae; genus Sminthopsis; species Sminthopsis crassicaudata. The sequence goes on from NC_133619.1 coordinate 231,769,884, forward strand.
ATATTATTTTAACCTTTAGGACTTTGAATATTTGATGTTCAATTTTTTATCATATAATTATGTATCTGTGCTATCATCATTAATGGGAATTATTCTGGCATCTCTCTCTTTTTCAGCCTTCTCTTCCTTATTTCTGTGAATATATGATCTCATCAATCCATTTAGTGATTGAGGTGGTACATATTTACATATTTTTATACTATATAACTTTTGTTCATGTCAATACATTCTTTGCTGGGACTCCATCCAGTATGCTAGGTTCTTTTCTCTAGACTGATGTTGCATGAATACTACTGGAGTGTCCAAGCTATCTATTTATTGGTTAACCTCTTTGTTCTATATATCTGGTTCATTATCTTATTTGGTTATATATCTCCCTGATCATATTCTTTTAAAATTCTTTTGCATAATTATTTTTGTAAATATGTTGCAATTTACTCACATCATGTCCCTGTGTGTTGCATAATATTTGGATTGACTTGAAACATTAATTCTTCAAAAACTATTGTAATACATGACTCAGAATCAAGATAAATATTGATTTTTTTTAAAAGGAAGATGTGTCTATTTCTAGGACAGCCTAAGAGTCATTCAAAGTAAAACCTAAGTCAAGTTGTTTACTTCCCATTCAATTTTGGAATTGAGTTTATTAACCATGAATATCCCAATGAAGGACAAGTTTTATAGGTTGTCCATACAACTACATATTAGTTTATTTTTGTAGCTTTCTACTTTCCAAGTACATGCACAGACACTTTTGAACATTCACCTTTGCAAAACCATGTGTTCCAAATTTTTCTCCCTCTCTCCTCCTTTATCCCTCCCCTAGGCAGCAAGCAATCTAATGTAGTTTAAAGAAATGTAGTTCTATTAAAATTTTTTTCTGTCATGCTATCCAAGAAAAATAAGATCAAAAGGGGGGAAACACTAGAAAGAAAAAACAGCAAGCAAACAACAATAAAGATGAATACTACATTCTGATCCACTTTCAATCTCCATAGTTCTCTCTATGGATACAGGTAGCTCTGGAATTGCTTTGAATTCATCACAATTGATCACTTAATTTTGCTGTTGTGTACAATTTGTAGGTTTTCCTGGTTGTATTCACTTCACTCAGCATCAGTTCATGTAAATCTTTCCAAGCTTTTTTGAAATCAGCCTGCTCTTCATTTCCTACAGTAATAATATTCCATTAAATTCATATACCATCACTTATTCAGCCATTCTCCAACCGATGAGTATCTAACTTTCCAGTTCCTTACCACCACAAAAAGGACTGTTACAATGATTTCTGGACATGTGAGTCCTTTTCCCTTTTTATTACCTCTTTGGGATATAGACAGTAGAGATACTGTTGGATCAAAAGGTGTGCACAGTTTGATAGCCCTTTGGGCAGAGTTCCAAATTACTCTCCAGAATGGTTGGAGCACTTCATAAATCCACCAAAATACATATTAGTTTAGGTAGTAAGCATTCTTCATCCACTTGGATTTTCCTTTGTGAATAGCTGTGTTTTCATTTTTTAGTAATTATGCTTCTTATTCAAGAGGCAATGTTTTGCAGCTTTATATACTAATTATAACATCATCCAGGGAAAGGTGTAACTAGAGAATTCAGCGACGTAGGGAATCCCTCTTTGATTTGTACTGCAAAATGGACATCCTCCATGACAGTGCCAGATATCCTTGCCACGCACACACACATCCTTTTTAAGACTGGCAGGTTTTGCTTATAGTAATGAATCAATTTGTAGTGACTTTTTGGATGGATTCATTCCTATCATAATGAATTCTGGAGCTTTATTATAATATGAACAATAAAAATTCTCTACCTACCCTATGGAAGCTGGAGGTGTATCATAGGACTTATATATCTTCTCTGTAGTAAATTAGCAAATATAGAGAGGTACTTTGAATCCATTGGGGGAATTGGAATGCACACATCAGTATTCATAGCCATTTCCTTCTCTAATATCAATATTTTTAAAAATAAATTGTTTTGCTGTTACAAGTTACTTGGAAATCAGTTTGGTTTTGTGAGAGATTTAGAGATAGAAATGTGAAACTGAGGTAGAGAAAGGATAAAAAGAATTAAAGGCTTATTTTTGCTTATGCCAAACAAAAAAGGTCTTCCTCTCTTAACACTTTAGCAAAAATGGATAAGCCCAGGAAAATCTGCTTCTGGTACCTGATTGACTCTGGCTTTCCTGATGCAGCTTCTTGGTCATCTAAGGACATAGAAAGTCCAAGGGATGATTAAGTCCTTTTCAGGACTAAGCCTGCTTTGAGGTACTCTCTCCTTCCCTTTAATGGAGTCTCTCTTCTGATATAGCTAACTCTGGTTAGTCTGCTAAACTCCTTAATGGATTTAGCCTGTCAGTCAATGACATACTCTCACTCCTCATGGCATATTCTTTTAATGGCTTCCCTCAAACCCTTTTTCTTGCTAACTCATTGCTCTACTGAATCTATTTCTATTTACTGCTCCTAATGCCTATTTCACTTCTTCATTTTGTCTGTACCCTTCTTTTAAATAAAGGTAACTTTTGGCCAAAAAAAAAAGATAATAATAATAATAATAATTAATTAAAAATATATATTTTTAAAATCCCAGGAACATGGAGCCTGGAGCTACTAGACTTGGTAAGTAGCTAAAACCAATCATGTCTCCAAACCTTGATTATAAAACAGATGCATTTCCAGATTGAGACGAAAGGACTGGGAAGGAAGAACCATTCAGAAAAATAAGTTGCCTTTTTTTCCCCCTGTTAGGGCAAAATAAATCTTTGTTAAACGTTCAATGACTTGGAGTACCTCATTTTATTGCAACATAGATCTGACCTACCAGGATTCTGTTGAGTCACATACCACATTTATAATAATGTGTATAACTCAGAAAAATGTGGTTTGAATACAAAGGTTAAAGGGACTGAAAGTATAAATCTAAATTTCATAACATTGACTGCATTATATGGATAGTCACAAAAGTGACTTATGAAAGAAACAATCATGGTGTATTTTAATCACTGTATTATTATTTCCTATGTAGTCACTAGTTATCTAAACTTGCACATTCCAGGTTGCAAATCTTTACCTTTGCAAATGTCAGCCATGTGACATGCAATATGCTATTTTTTTAATATATATTTGAAAGTCATGTGGGTGTGGGGAAAGATGTGAAATACTGTCAAATTAGAATCCTAATAAGAGAATAAAGAAGAAACTTAGATGTTTAGTTGGGGACTGTGTTAACTGAAATTTATTTGCTTTATATATATAAAACATATATATATATATATGTTATTTTAGTAATTTGAAATTTACTGAAAATTCATTTGTTTTTACTGAAATTCAGTTATTATATATATATGCATAAATATATATATATATATATATATGCATAAATATATATATATATACACACACTTACATATCTGTACTTTTCTTCTGAAACATACTTACTGTGTCAACCTAGGCAAGGCATCTAATCTCTTAATGTTTGTAGATAAGTTGTTTATCTGTATAAATGAAGGTTATATACACCTTGACTATTATGAAAAGATAAAATCCTAGATATGGACTACCACTATCACCAACAATAATAAAAACAAAAAACAAAAACAAAAAATAGTTATCAAGGGTAATTTAGTTAAATGTTTTATACTTTTTTCCCTTTTAATTAATTTTCACCAATATATGGAACAAACACTTTCTAAGTCTTGTAATATACCTATGTCTGGTAGCATGAAGGAATGTTGAATCATGATGTAGTTTCACTATCAGTCTTTCCCTATAAGCTGAGTTGAGTTTTTCTAAGACTTGTCATGTATGCTAGACTACTTTTTTCTTTCAAAGGTACTGAAACTATTTTCAAGATTTAAGCAACCATGCAACTAAAGATAAACTTTTGACATATATTTCTAGAGGCCTAAATATGAATATCAGGAAGTAGGAGGAGTCAGGAAATCTTTCCATGCACAATTTCAATTCATTCATTAGAAAAGCCAATATGTAGGAAAGAAGACTGTGTCCATGTGAATTGATGCTGTGTCTCTGCTGCATATCTTTTCTATATGACTAAACTTTTTGTTAATTTGGAGGTGGCTGATAAGTATTTTATTTTATTTCATTTTGAACCTAAAAAAAGCTAAAATGATAGGGAAATGTTGAAGATAAAAGATAAATAGATTCTTGTAGGATTATTATTAATAGAACAGTGCTATATTGAACTCCTGTCATCTTTTTCAACATCTTTCTCAATATGGCATAGTTTAGATTTAGGTTAGGGTGTTCACTATCTAAATTTCAATTATAATTCCAATCTCATATATGTAAAGATATTACCTATCTCTACATTTTTAAAGATATATACTTGGACAATTTGAACCCTCTCCTCGTCCCCATTTCTATCATATTTAAGGGTAGATGCATTTGTTCATGTGAATATATTCACAGATTCATAGATTCTATAGATTCATAGGTGTGCTTATATTTTTTCTTATTTGTAAAGACATTCACCAAGAACTGTATGTATTGTTTTCTGTATGCTTTTATTGTGTTATTTAGTCATTTTAGTTGTTTGACACTTGCTGATCCTATCTAAAATACTAGAATAGTTTTGTTATTTCCTTTCCAGGGAATCCATTCTGCCTGGCAATCAGAGGTTAATTGACTTTCCCTGAGATGACCTCAGGAAAACTTCAGGGCCAGTGTTCTATCAACTGAGCAATTTACTTTTGTCCCTCTTTATTTTGTTTGCTAGGACTTCTTAATTATGGTCAAAATTAATTATCTATTTGTATTTATTTATCTATGTGTAAAATAATGTAACAGTTAATAAGCAATACTATAATGGTAGGTTGATTTCTTTTAAATAGTTAGGGAGCTAGATTACATGGCTGATTACACTGTTTCTGGGGCTTTGCTGTAACACTTTAAGGATATTAAAGTATCATTTATTAATTTTCGAGTAAACATTTTATAAACTATAATCAAAATCTACCTCCTACTATTGCTTAGAACCAAACCTGACTATTTCATAATTTCACTTCTCTCTTCAGTCCTCCAGCCCTCCATGTTAACATACTGAAGTCAGGGCATCTGTGAAGTTGGAAATCAGCCACTGTGGGTGGATTCCTTCAATACTGAATTTGCCTTTCTGCTACTCTAAAGATATTTGCAGGCAATAGATAAAGGCAAGCCAAAGCAAAACATTTTGCTTATTGTTGAAGTTGAACTATTATATGGTTAATTATCTGACTGTCAAAGATTTAGAATTAAAATAGAGAAGATCTTTAAGATCCTCTCATACAATCCAGGTTTTACAATGGAAGAATTGAAAGAGATGGAGAAGACTTACTTTAATTCTTATATTTTAGTTTTGAACTCCCAGAATCTAATATGGTACCTAGCATACAGTAGGTATTTAGTTTGCTGAAAGGAATGGAATTGAAATGAAACTGAAACTGGCTACAGGGATATGGTGTTCCTTATGGGCCTTTTTTTATTTAGATAACAGGATCATAGATTTAGAGTTAGAAGTAGCCTTGAAAGTAATCTTGTCCAACCTCCTTATTTTTACATAACAGAAAATGATGAATTTATGTGACCCCTCCTACCATGGTTACACAGGTAAATCTTCTGTAGGAAAGATTTGAAGCTAGGTCCCTTGAAATAAGAAACAATTTTTTTTTTCTGTTTTACTATATTACCTCATGGTATTCCCTCTATTATACCCAGCTAGAGGTAAAAAAGATCATGACAGTCTTAAGTTTCAGTACCCTTATTTCATTTTCAGAAGATGATTTGAATTTAAATATCACTGAAATAGATAAAGGTCATTGAGTATAAACTCTTTGATACATTTCTCCCATCCTTGATAAATACATCTAAATATTTACATGAATTATAGAACTTCTTTCTATCTCAGTGGAAGCTTCTTCCCTTTTGCATTCTAAAGCTTATCTATATGAAATATCCCTATTCAATTCTTTAGGGACATCTTCCTTCCACCAATCCCTGTGTATCTCTTTTTTTTTCCTCTTTCATCCTTCATCTCACTGCTTCTTTTTGGCCTTCAGACAATCATAGATTTTTCTCTTCTTATGAAGCATCACTTAATTCTGCTGTCTTTAGAATCCTTGTACTAGTTAGTGTTCTTCTTTTCATTGATAAACTTCTTGAAGGAATAGTTTTTTTTTACTGGAAGTCTAATTCTCCTGAATCATTTTTCTTCTTAGCTCCTTGCAGCTTGCTTTGACATCATTCATTTTCCTGAAAGTTCACTCTTATATTTTCTCAGTATTTCTTTCTTTCTTGCCAAACACAATGGCTTTTTTTTTTTTTTTCCTGAACTGGTTACCTTAGACCTCTCTCTTACATTTGCTACTGGTTTACTTATGGGATAATTAACCTCCCTATTCCCTCCCTCAAAGGCTTTTAAATGTGTTAAAATCTGAATTGTAGTTTCCATCATCACGTCCCTGAAACACCTGATGTTATTTTAAGTTAAAAAACAAGATTTGAGTAAATCAATTTTTCTAATATGCTTTCATACAGCAGGTCTTCATCTTAGCTCAGGATAGCTCCATGTCCTTATTATGTTCTCTGAATTTATGGAGGAGGCTTGTCTTTTTACTTGGATTCATGCCCATTTAGCTTAGAAAAATTAATAAGGAATATAAGTACTATATGGATGATTTTTAAAGCTTTTCCTTTTAAAGACAGTAAACTACCTGTAGCACTGAATGTGTAATGTTAGGATCAGGGTCAACAAGCTAGATTCTTTGATGGACTAAATCACTCCCTCAGCGAGAGCATTAACTTTTCCAGGGAAGCAGAATCCGCCATTTATAAATAACTCTCATAGTGTTTCTATTGATAATGGAGGCACAGAGGACACATTATTTTATCGCTGTACTTTCTGAAATGGAGCTCTTTACCAAATGACAGTTGGAGACTTCTTCAAGCTAAATAGCATCAAACTATGCCCTTGGGATTTTACAGACCTGCAGTGATTCTGGTTATATTCACAGCAATAGTAGTATGAATCCAATTTATCACCTTTTTTCTGGGAAGCTGCAGATAGCTGAAACTTCATTTTGTTGCCTTTAGGACAAAAATTTATTTGCTGAAATGATACCATGAACAACTTGGACAGTTTAAAACACACACACACACACACACACACACACACACACACACACACACACATACACACACACACACATTCATTTGTTTTGTGTCTGTGTCAAGGTTTAATAACTTATATTTACTGTTTTTGGATTCTGTCACTGAATGCATATTGTTTTTATTTTGGATACTTTCTTTATATAATTAGTACTGTGTAGCACTGCTTTAATGAATCTTTAATTAAGGTTCTGCTCCTTAATTACCTAAATTCTTTATAATTATTAATTGTTGTAGCAACCTGCTCCCCAACTCAAAAAATCTATATTTTGAAAGCAATATTCTCTTAGTGATATTGTTATTTCTGAAGAATCAAAATTGTTAGAGACCTAAATAGTAACTAAGAGATTCAAGGATAGACTATAATAGCATATTATCAAAGAAAATTTGGTTGTGAAAATTGGCATTAAAAAAATCCAGAAATGTATGATTGTCAAAAGGATTTAGGCCATGAATTGTGAGTAAGGATTAAAATATGGAAAAATATTTGAATGTTATACTGGTACTTACACATAAAATATTTAAGATATTTAGTGGAAGAATTTTGATGTTTTTAATCAATCCCATATGTAAGATATAGCTGAACATTCATTAGATAAAAAGACATTAAATCAAAAGCCTAAATTAAGGTTGCTGAAGTAATATTAATCTCAGATGTGCAGATGTTGCTGTTCTGATGATAGAAAGAGAAGAAGAATTAGGAAGCCTCTTGATGAGGATGAAAGAGGAGAATGTAAAAGCCAGCTTGAAAATTAATCTAAAAAAACCCCAAAAACTAAGAAAAACAAAACAACTATAACAACAAAACTAAAATCTTGGCAACTGCTCTCATTACTTCCTGGCAATAGAGGGAGAAAAAATTGAAGCTGTGTCAGATTTTATATTCTTGAGCTCAAAGATCACTGCAGATGGTGACTGCAGCCATGAAATTAAAAGACATTTATTCTTTGGAAGGAAAGCTATGAAAAATCTGGACAGCATACTAAAAAGCAGAGACATTACTTTGCAAACAAAGACCTGTATAATAAAAGCTATTTTTTATCTAGTAGCAACTTATGGCTATGAGATTTGGACTATAAGGAAAGCTGAGTATCACAAAGTCATTGTTTTCCAGTTATGATACTAGAGAATACTTTAGAGGGTTCCTAGGACATCAAGGAGATCAAACTAATCAATACTTTAAAAATCAATTTAAACTACTTATTGAAAAGACAAATACTTAAACTGAAGCTTAAATATTTAGACTGCATATTGAGAAACAGTATTCATTTGGAAAAGACCTTGATATTAGAAAAAAATTGAAAACAAAAGGAAAAAAGGATGGCAGAGGATGAGATGAATAGTGTCATGATAACAGTTATGAACTTGGATAGGCTTTAAGAGATAATGGAGAATAGAAGGAACTGGTATCTTATGTTCTTTGGGGTCACAAAGAATTGAACAGTACTGAGCAGTTTAATAATTACAGTCTTTGTTTTGAGAGGGAGTACCCACATTAATATTAGCTTATAGTTTCTTTGCCTAATAGATGTATCGTAATATTATTGGTCCAGAAATCTTCCTGTGTCTTAGGATTCTCTTAAATCACAACAACCTAAATCCTATAGTGTCTAATAAAGTAATTCAAAATATATTTAGATTGAAGGTAGTTTTATTTTTATGTTCTTCAAACTATTTTTTTAAATTTAACTCCTTTCACCATACTAAAATAATTTTCTGCAACTTCATTTTCAAATACTTTGACTTGTGTCATTCTTCTTCCTCTCTCCCCTCTCTTCCTTTCTCTCCTTCTCTTCTCTCTCTCTCTCTCTTGCTTGCTCAACATATATATATATATATATGTTTATCCCTGAAAATTTTTTACTTAATCTTATAATTTGTAACAATATTTTTTTCCTTTAAATCACTACAATGTACTCCAGAGACTTATAAAAATATCTGGTTTATTAGTCTTAAGTCACATAAAGTTTCATCTATTTAATTTCAGATACAATGGCTCATAAGTTTGTTGGTTTTATCATTGAATTTGCTGTTATTGACATATATCCTGTTTATCCAAGTCAAAAAAATCTTTTTTTAAAATTTATTTATTTTTTAAATAAACTAATTTGTAGCAGTCTTACTTTCTCTGGGAGCAATTCCTGAACTTTGAAAATTCTTATATCAATTATTCTCTCATCTCCTTCAAAATTAGATAACACTTAATAAAACTCTGCATAGCCTTTGATCCATCAATGTCATTATTGGGTCTGTATCCCAAAGAAATCATGAAAGAGTGAAAAGAATACACATGTACAAAAATGTTTGTAGCAGCTCTTTTTTTTTTTTTTTTTTGGTGGCAAAAACCTGAAAATTGAGTGGATGCCCATTAGTTGGGTAATGAATGAATAAGTTATAGTATATGGAGATAATGGAATATTATTGTTCTGTAAGAAATTATGAGTAAGCTGATTTCAGATAAAACTGGAAAGACTTAGATGAACTGATACAAAGTGAAGTGAGAAGAACCAGGAGAACATTGTACACAACAAAATTTTATGGTGGTCTTAACTGATCCCAACAATTCGAGGAGACTTGTAGAAAGGAAAGTGTCATTGCATCTTAGAAAAAATTATGGATACTGAATGTTAATTGAAGTATCATAATTTAACTTTTTTTTTCTTGTTTTTTTTTTTTTCTTTTTCATCTGATTTTTTTTTTTGCTTGAAATGACAATATGGAAATATGTTTAAAAGTATTCCACATGTTTAGCCTGTAACAGATTGTTGCTTTCTTGTAAAGTGGAGAGGTAAGAGAAGGAGGGAGAAAGATTTGGAACACAGAATCTTACAAAAATGAATAGTGAAAATGTATTTTATATGTATTTGGAAAAATAAAATACTATTGAAAAATTGGATAGCATTTATTAATATTTTATCATTGTAAAAGGCTGCTGAATTGAACTCTTTAAAAGAAATGGAAAATGGAAAATATAAAGTTATAAAGAAAAGTTTCAAAATTTTAAAAATCTTTTAAATATTTTGTAAAAAAAAAAATTATATATGATATTCCCTGCCCATATTTTTCAGCATTTGAAGGCAAGAGCTATGTTTTCAATGTCTTTGAATTGCACAAAGTACCTAGAAAAATACTCTTCACATAATAGACTCTTGATAATATGCACTGATTCTTCTATAATAAAGCTTTTAGGTAATATTTTTTCACAATATTTAGAAATAGGCATGAGTGGTCTCTAGGCTAACTGGGACTAAAAGTCAGCCTTAAATTTAAAGCATACCCTCCTACATTTAAATTGTGCAATCTGTTGAGAATTCTTTTTCTTTGTTTATGCTAATTTTAAAGTCCAAATATAATGGGCTTGATTTTCTAATCTATGTATTATGTAGATGGAAAGTTGTCAGAAATCTGTCTTTGGAACTCCTCTGTTGTTATGGAGGAGGTATAAGAATTCAGATCTTTCTTCTTTTCCTTATAGTAAGAGTCAGTGGATGATGTAGTAAAAGGGTGTTTTTATATCATTGGAATATAACAGGAAAATTGAATAGTGTTTAATTTAAAGCATGTGTAATTAAAAAGGGTGAGGAGGGCAATGCTGAGCATGAATAAATTGTAACATACTGCCAATAAAAAATAATGTAGAGAAAGTAATGTAACGGATATTATCAGAGATATATATGATTGGATAACATAAAGGGCCAGTCAAGGAATGAGAATAAGTAATATCTATGGATAGCAATCATGTTTCATTGATATTCATTTGGGGCCAAGAGATTTAGAGGAAAGAATCTAAGATACTGAGTGGACCATTTGTGAAGGACTTAAAAAGAACAGGGTCAAGAATGACAATGGAGGGAGGATGTACATCTTTAAGACTACATATCCATCAAAGCATGTGTATCATAGTCATGACTCTTGATTTTTATTCATCTATATTAGTTTTTATGTTAATGAAATAAGTAAAATAATTTTGAAAATAATTAAAAATGACAAATTTAATAGAATGCTGTGAAACTTTTATTGCATTAGGATAAAATTAAAACATTAAGTTATAATCTAATATCTAATGCTAATGGCATCATCATTTTGACACACTGCTTTGAGGCTCATAGACTGCTTTCTACTTTAATGAGAGCCAATTTTACAATGGTATCAAAATGACTCAATTTATTTAAAATATAAACTTTCTAAAAATAAATTTGATAGGGGTTTTGTGTATGACTATAATGTTCTTCTCTAAAATTTATTGTTCTCTGGGAGCAGGTTTCTTAGGGGGCTTCTAGAGGCAGCCTTCGTTTTACTTCAATATAATCACCCCAAATGCAGCCAGCTGTTAAAGTCCAAATCCTTTATTTTCTCTTTCCAAGTATTATCTCCTTCTTGGGGCCCGGTTAGCTTTAATTGAGGCCTATCTCTCTCCTTGGTTCCTGCTGCTAGTCCTTTGCCTCTTCCAGCTTCTGCCTCTAGCTTCCTCCCCAATGCCAATACAAAAGTGGAAAAGGGAATGAATCTGTCTCCACTTCCAAGAGTGGGCTTGTCCTTTAGTGGGCTTTTGTGTCTGGCCCTGAAAGCTTCTTGCTTATGTGCTGTACACTGAGTATACATCAATCATTACATCACTAGGAAACCATTATTTATTGTAGGATTAAATTAATGCTAAACTAGATTTAATCACTCTTTCCTCAATTCCACTCAGTACCTTGTTTCAAGTTCTGGCCCATAACATCTCCTTATAAGATCAGATCAATCATACTGAACCATGCTGAATTAGATAACTATTGTCTCTATCAATTCCACTGTCTTAGTACCTTGCAGGAATCCTAACATATGACTATCAAAAAAAAAAAAAAAAAAAAAAAAAAAAACTAAAAAATTTAGCTCAATTCAAAACACATGATAAGTGCTTAATCAATGATTATTCTGGCCCTCTCTTCTAGAAGAGAAAAAGAGTTAGGAAGTTAGCTTGTTTACCATGTAAATGAAGAAGAAAAGGGGAGAAGTAAAGAAAAATGGCAAAATCAAGATGGGGTAGGAATAGACAGAAATAGTGGATATAAAAAGAAGAAGAGAAAGAGATTAAAGGGATGAAAATGGATAGTTTATTAAAGAGAAATAGAAGAGAAGAGTGACAACAGGAGGGAACATGATAGGCAGAAATAAAACTCCCCTTGAAAATCCAGTGAAATTTGCATTTGAAGTATGGTCTTCTCACTCCATTTGTGTGTAATGGTATAACTCTTCATATATATAATATATATGTGAATATATATATATATATGTATGTATGTGTGTGTGTGTGTGTGTGTGTGTGTAATAGTTTCATAATGCAAGCTGGAACATTGAGACCTTAATCACGAAGGAAAATACTTCACACAGTTAAATGGTTGACTTTGTAATGAATTTCTCTTTCATCATTTCTCTCAGCATTTTACTGCCTCTCCTCAGCTTGTCCTTGAAGGCTTTGTCATTATCACCTTCACTATTATCAGCAATAGCATATTTTACTTCCTACTGATAATTTGCATGATTCATCTCTTTCTCAAGGATTCATTGTCATATTCATCTATGTAATATAGTACATACATCACATATGAACACATGATATTGTATAATATAACATGTACTGTTTATATGGCATATTTATCTATATGAATTGCATATATCTATATGTATATACCTAAATATATTTGATATATATGCATTGCCTCATGGAACTGAGATTCTCATTTTCTATTCTAGGATTCTTATCAGTCAATGTCTTTCAAACCCATTGTAGGCTTTTGAAAACAGCATATTTTAAGCCACTGGTTTTCAGAATGAAATATTTCTTCAGGGAAATTTCTGACCTTTAAAAACAAGAGACCTTTAAAATAGTATAGATCTGTAAAGTAGTTTAGATGGATATTCTACTGAAAGTAGAGATATGGTTTTATGAGCTTTTCCCTCTTTTTCATTATTAGCCATTTTTCTTTCATGTAATTTTTTAAATTTGTGTTTTTAATATTATAGTTTTCCCCAAAAATAACTCCTACTTTTACCAAACACCACTCCCTTTAACTTAAAAAAAAAGGCAGTTAATAAAAATCAAAGAATAAAACCCATTTGACAATATATGCTATCCTCCTCACTTTTCTAAAATGAAGATATATATTACATTTTCTGTTTTCTGGAAGAAATATTATTCACTGCTTTTCATTGAAGTTCAGTTACTTTTTAATGATTTTTTTTTGTTTGTTTTGTTTTGTTTTTGCATTGTGGTAGTCATTGTTTCCTTCAAATACTATATAAACCCATGCTAGTATTTTCTAAATTCCTTTTTTGTCTTTTCTTATACCATATAATATTTCTATATTATTGTTATTCTTATATATTATTCCCTTATGTTTATCATTTCTTATAGTATATAATAGTCTATTAAATTCACATATGAAAATTTGTTGAACCATTTTCCTATCAAATGTTTATTCACTTTGTTTCCAGCTTTTATCTTCTTCAGTAAAATGTACTGGTAGAAAAAAATTGTTATATAAGGATCATACTTTATAAATATCTTTAAAAAGAACTGTCTAGCCTTGTAATCATAGTAGTAAGTAATCATTCTTCATTTCATTTTAAGTTCTAAAATCTCTCTTGAAAAAAAAAAAGACAAAGAGGGAGAATAATATGCTTCAGTCTATACTCAAAGTCCTTTAGTTCTCTATCTTGGGGTAAATGGAATTTTTCATCAAGAGTTCTTTAAAATTTTTTATGGATCTTTATATTTATCAGAGTTGCTATGTCTTTCACAGTTGTATACATTATTCCCTTGGTTCTGCTTACTTCACTTTAAACCAACTCATACCTCTTCTTTGGTTCTTCTAAAACCATTTCCTACAGTACAATAATAACTTATCACAATTATATACAATAAGTTGTTCACACATTCCTCAATTAATGGGCAATCCCTCAGTTTCTAATTCTTTGCCACCACAAAAAAAGCTACTACAAACATATTTCGTATTTATGAGTTCTTTTTTTTAATTTTTTCTATGATTTCTTTGGGGAATGGAACTAGTAGTGATATTTTAGAGAAAATGTTATGAACAATTTTGGATTTAGTTCAAAATTGTTCCCCAGAATGTGGACCAGTTCATAACTTCACCAACAGTGCTTTAGTGTACCTAATTTTCCTATCCCTTTTACATTTGTTATTTATTTTTCTGTTATCTTAGGCAATTTAAATTGTCATGAGGTGGTATTTCAGACTTGTTTTTATTTATATTTTTCTAAGTTTTAGTGGTAATTAGGTTATTTAGATAATTTTTATGATTACTAATAGCTCTGTTTTCTTCTTCTGAAAACTATTCTTATCCTTTGACTATTTACAATTAGGGAATGAATCTTATTTTTATAAATATGGCTCAGTTCCTAATATATTGTTTATATTATCACTCTTTTTTGTCTAAATCCTATAGCCATTTTGTGCTTATCCTGATATAGTATGTAAGATGGTGATCTGTACCTGCTTTCAGTTTTGCCAGCAGTTTCTAAACCATGGTGAAATGTTGCTTCAGTAGCTGGGATATTTGAGTTTATTATGCACTAGGTTACTATGCTCATGTACATCTGTATGTTGTGTGCATAATTTATTCCATTGATGAAATAGTGGATAGAGTGTTGGGACTGAAGTCAGAAAGACTTGAGTTCAAATTAGGCCTCACACAATTACTAACTATATTACCTTGAGCAAATCAAATAACTTCCTTTTGCCTCAGTTTCCTCATCTGTAAGATGGGGATAATGAGAGAATTTACCTTCCAAGTTTGTTGTGAAGATCAGATGAGATCATAAATTATAATGGACATTGCTTTATGAATCATGTTGAAAGAGAAAAATCAGAATGAAAAGGAAAAACCATAGGAAAGAAAAAAAAAAAAAAAAAAAAACAGAAAAAAAGAAGTGAACATAGCATATGTTGATTCACGTTCAATTTCAATAGTTCTTTTTCTGTCCAAAGTCTATTGGGATTGCTTTGGATCACTGAATTTCTGAGAATCAAGTCTTTCACAGTTAATTATCACATATTCTTGCTGTTATTTTGTACAATGTATTCCTTGGTTCTGCTTGTTTCACTTAGCATTAGTTCATGTAAATTGTTAGAGACGTTTCTAAAATCATCTTGTTCATCATTTTTTATAGAATAATAATATATCTTCATTACCACAACTTGTTCAGCCATTCCCTAATTGATGGACATCTTTGTTTTCCAATTCTTTGCTACCACAAAAAGAGCTGCTACAAACATTTTTGCACATGTGGGTCCTTTTTTCCTCCTTTAAGATTTCCTTGGAATACAGGCCTAGTAGGGGCATGCAGAGTCAAATGTTTTGCAGTTTTATAGGCATTTGGGCATTTTTCCAAATTGCTCTCCAGAATAGTTGTATCATTTTACAACTCCACCAACAGTGCATTAGTGTTCCAGTATGCATCCCTTCCAAAATTTATCATGATGTTTTCCTGTCATCTACATCAATCTGAGAGGTATGAGGTAGTATTTCAGAGTTGTTTTAATATTTATTTCTCTAATTAATTAATTAATAGTGATTTAAAGCATTTTTATGTGACTATAGATGGCTTTAATTTCATCATTTGGAAGTTTTCTGTTCAAATCATTTAACCATTTATCAATTGGGGAATGACTTGTACTCTTATGAATTTGACACAATTCTTTATATATTTTAGAAATGAGACATTGTGTTAGGAATGTAAAAAGCTTAACCTTTAAATGACATATATTTTTACATTAACTTTATATGTTTGTTCTTTTTTTTTGTTTTTTGGTTTGTTTTTTTTTGAGGCTGGGGTTAAGTGACTTGCCCAGGATCACACAGCTAGGAAGTGTTAAGTGTCTAAGAGCAGATTTGAACTCTGGTCCTCCTGAATTCAAGGCTGGTGCTCTATCCACTGCGCCACCTAGCTGCCCCATAGGCTTTTCTTGAATCCTGCATTTGTAGATTAAATTTTCTGTTTAGTTCTTTTTTTTTTTTTTTTTTTTTTTTTTTTTCCCAATAGAAATGATTGAAAGTCTCTTGTTCATTGATAATACATCCCCTTCACTTAAAAATGATGCTTAATCTCACTGGATAGTTAATTCTTGGTTGTAATACCAGGTCCATTACTTCAGGGAATATGTTACTACAGGTCCTCTGTTCTTTTATTTACAAGCTGCCAAATCCTAAGTAATACTGAGAGTTGCACTTTGATATTTGGATATCAGCTTCTTATAGGATTTTTTTCCTTGAGATTGTAATTTTGGAGTTTTGTAACAATGTACATTGGGATTTTCCTTGTGGGGTCTCTTCTTGAAAGTGATCAATGGATTCATTCAATGAGTATTTCCCCCTCTGTTTCTGGAATATGGGGGCAGTTTTCCTTGATAATCTCTTGAAATATTCAATCCAGGTTCTTTCTTTGGTCGTGGCCTTCATGTAGACAAATCATTTTTGAATTGTCTTCTGGATCTGTTTTCCAGTTTGGCTATTTTTCTAATGAGGTTTTTCACATTTTCTTACATTTTTTTCATTCTTTTTAATTTGTTTGCCTGATTTTTGCTGTCTCACAGAGTAATTAGCTTTCATTTGCCCTGTTCTAATTTTTTGATGTGTCATTTTCTTCAGTTAGCATTTGTATCACTTTTTTCCATTTGGTTAATTCTACTTTTCAATGTGTTCTTCAGGAATTTTTTTTTTTTTTTTTTTTTGCTTCTGGGGTAAAGGAGGTGTTGTTCCAAGCTTCCTGTGCAGCTCTGATTCTTGGCTTTGAGCACAGATCCCCTTGTGTTTGCAGGGGGTAATTTTATCTGATCTGATTTTATCTGATATTAGAAACAGCCTGTATACCTCAGTCAAGCCATAGCAGAACACAAAGTGCTTTCCAACACTATATTAAATTCCCTGAATAGTCAGGTGGGGTTTTACCAAGATGAAGTCATCAGTAATGTCCTTTAAGAAAAAGGAACTTTTTTATAAAGAGAAATTTAGAAAAGAGAGAGAGCTTCTGAATTTCCTCAAGATACTGATGATTAGTAATCACTTCTCAAAACAATATAACTCTCCAGCCCTATCCTCTCATCTCTTCTTCATTGTCTCTTTTATTTTTCTTCCTGTTATTTTCTCCTCTCTTTCACGTATGCTTTATAACTGTGAAATTGTACTATACTGTTTTCAAATTACATCATGCCTTTTCTTGCCTTTGGGGGTCTGTGCATATTATCCCCAATGCCTAAAGTAATCTCTTATCATATCCATATCTGAATTTCTTCCCTTCCAGACCCAAATTGAATTCCTTTTCTCCCATAATACCTTCCTGTATTTCACCACTCTCCTCCATTAGTAAGAGTTAATCTCTCCTAACATAGTTCTTTGATACCTTTTCTATTCCCAATACAGATCTCATTCTAACTTATTTTATACTTATTTGTGTTCACATCTTATCCTTGTATTAGATTATAAATTCATTTAGGGCAATATCTATTTCTATCTCTAGTCCTTAGCACAATAGCTGAATTGAATATATTGAAAAATAAATTAAGTATCCGAGGAACAAAAGTCTGCTTGAAGGGAAGAAGCAAGAAAAGAAATTCTAACAATAAACAGACAAAATTTCTTAAAATGGAAGGTTACAGGAAACATGCTATGATATTTAGCTTCTTGCACAGAAAGAAAAGAACATTCTCATTCTCATTGGTTGGCAGTATCTATAAAAGACGAGGCTTTTCATATAACAGCTAAGAATGGGCAATAATATTGATGGGGGAATAGCACAATATGGGAGAGGATTGAGAAGTGATTTGGAAAAGAGCAGCTAGCATTAACATTTTTGGAATATTGGTTATAAGTGATGACACTGGAAGAGAGAAGCACATGATCTCACTAGGGAAAAGAAGTGATACAGAAGAAAAGTAAAGAGAATAAAAGTGAAGATTGCCAGAAATAGTGTTGGCAACAAGGATGAAAAAAAGTCAGCGTTGTAATATGGGAAAATAATAGCCAGAATATGTCTGCCTTTTATATGTAGCAAATAAACATCTTTTCTGAACATTAGCAACTCTTCATAGCATAAGTCATCCTCATTATGTACTCATATATGGTGGTAAGGTTAGATGGTTACACTTTTATAAATAAAACTGAGACATCCTCACAAAAATAACAATTGAATTCATGGGACATGATGAGCTTACAAAGAGAAATTGTATAGAAGGAGAAGAAGAAAAAGATAGAGCTTTGGGGTATTTGCAGATCTGTGGCTAGTGGTTATGATCTAGAAAAAGCAGAGACACTAAGGAGCAATAATATGTGTAGGAGGAGAAACAGGAGAGAGCAGCATTACAAAAAGGTAAAGAGAAGAGTGTTTCAAGGAGAAGGCAATGATTAACAGTGTCAGAGCCTGCAGAGAGTTCAAGAAGAATTATATTGACAAAGAGCTATAAATGTTGGCAAAAAGGAAATCCCTGACAACTTTAGAGAAAGCTGGAATCTATTATTTCCCTGGACAGTACATACTGCTTTTGTTTAGTACTAGATGATGAACTGAGGCAAATAAAAATGAAGTGACTTGCTCACAGTGAAACACTAGCAGAGGCTAGTATTTGATGTCGTCAGATTTGAACTCAGTTGTTTCTGACTCCAGTCCCCTTGTTCCATTCACTGCACCACTTAGTTGCCCTTTTGTTCTTTTGAGAGCAAAGTAGTACATAGTAAAATGCTAAATTGCCAGGTACCAACAATTAGAGAATAAGACTGTCTCTAATGAGCTGCTAATTGTACTATTCAGACAATGAATACAAAAGGAATTTGAATCTATGTAGGCTGGAGTTGTGAGGCACTGCTCCCATGTTTATCCCTAAGTTCTCCTACACTACTGCCTCGCAGCCAGTGTTTACCAAAGCAAGACAGGATTTATACACACTGCTATTTTTGCTTCTTCACCAGGAAATTAATTTGCTCTTTCTGTGAAGAAATTCACTCTGGGATTATGAAGCTTTGCTTTTGTTGCTATAAAATGTGGATATGTTGCCCATGTAGGTTATATGTGTATCCATATAACTTTATTTAATATGAATCATAAAGAGGCTTTGATAGATATCTCATTCCTCCCTTGAATAGAAATTTTGATTACGGCATTCAGGAAAACAGGAGTTGAAACCATGAGGCTAAGTTTTTTTTCAGATAGGAGGTACTAGACTAGAATTTTATTTGTTCATCCCCTATCCTTAAACTACACTCTCCCTCTTCTCGTAACAGGCAATATTTCTAGCGCAAGAGAAATGATTATTTTCTTAGGCTCTAGCCACTTTTCTGGTTGCTATGTGAAAGATGGTTCTCCAAGCTTACAATCCACTTTCTCTCAAAATGCTAATTAAATAAAAGACAATCAACAAATAGTCAATAATGAGCAAATCTGTTCCTAACCAAATAGCAAACAGAAATCTGAGAAGTTATGCAGATTAGAATATAACAGGATATAAATAGAGTGATTGAGCTTTTCCTGTTAGGAGCAGGATGTCTTCACTCTAAGAGAAGAGAAAGACCTCAATCTCACCCAAAGGGAAATTCCCTAAAGTATTTAGGGAGGCAAGCTGGATATCAAGATCATCTTGGGTAACTGCCTTTCTCTTCTGCCAGCTTTCCAAAATCTGTTCCCTTTCCCCTTATATTTCTCCCTATAAAGAGTTTGCAACTACAATTATCCATTCTATATCAGTGTGGTTAGGGGATATAGCATCCCCATAATCTGGAAAATCCACATATGATTTGTTGGTCCTCCCTTCATACCAGAGAAGAATGTTATCTGCAGGCTTCTATAAAAACTTATGGCTTCTATGAAATCACTCCAAAATTTGCATTTAATTTCTTTATGCAATATATTGAAACAGCCATGGTGAATGTTACAGTGTGGAAGAGACAACTATATATGTGCTTTTGTGAAAGTAGGAAGAAAGAAATTTTCTTCAAATCTCTTGGATCAATTCTTCCTCTAATATGGGCTGTCTTGAGTCAAGATTCTTTGCACCAGTGAGGAGATTCCTATGCAGATACCCAGTTTGAAGCCAAAATTATATTCACACTGACTTTTATTTGCACTCTGTGGTCCCCAAACAAGAATGTTTGGAAGGAAGGAGAAAGTTTCCTCACTTGATTGTTCCATATGCTAAAGTTGAGTCCTATTCCTATAATTATATTCATATTATATGTTAAAATCACTTTGTATTTCTTTTAATTTTTTCCCAAATGAAAACTAGTCCTCTCTTTTAAAGATCCCTGTCTTGATAGCCCTTTCTTATGTAACATACTATTTCTTTTAGTTATCATATGCAAAAGCTAAAATCCCAAATCAAATAAAAGGCCAGTCATTTAACAATTCTGAGTTCTGTGTGTGTGTGTGTATATATATATATATATATATATATATATATAGTGTATGTGTGTGTGTGTGTGTGTGTGTGTGTGTGTGTGTGTGTATGTGTAGCTATAGTGGGGAGAAGGAAAGAAGGCAGTAATAAACATTTATACAGTTCCTACTATTTCAGGAATTGGGCCAATCAGTTTATGGATAGGGTCTCATTTAATTTGTGGTTTGTGAGGATTGTATGTGGTTGCAGTCACTTTTTTATTTGGTGTCCATTAACAAAATGGACACATTCCCCCAAATGCTAATTAGATAAAAGATAATCAACAAATGGTCAATAGTGAATAAACTTATTTATCTTATGTCAACCCTATGAGGTAAGGTACTATTATTATCCTTATTTTTATGATTGAGGAAACTGAGAAAAAACAGATTAAATGACAATAATTAAAAAAAAAATCATATAATATAAGCCATTGTGTTATGGAATCAAAAGATAAAATAAAAAGTAAATTGTTGCCCCCAGGAAGCTTTCAGTTTTTCAATCATGAAATCATTTTTCTGAAGTTAGAAGCAAATTATATACCTCAAGAAGGATGTAGTTGTCCATGATAGGGGAAAAAATGTGTTTATTTAAATTATGTTTAGGTTCAGTTCAAAGGAAGCAGTTTATAAATGTCATGAAATATTTTGATTTTTTAAAAATCATATTTGCATAGTGCATCTGAGATTAAGTTTTCATGATTTTTATATGTTATTTTTCCTATCCCAAAATTCTAATTCTGGGGCTTATCATAGTATAGCAGAAGC
The DNA here is from genome assembly GCF_048593235.1 of Sminthopsis crassicaudata. Classification (NCBI taxonomy): domain Eukaryota; kingdom Metazoa; phylum Chordata; class Mammalia; order Dasyuromorphia; family Dasyuridae; genus Sminthopsis; species Sminthopsis crassicaudata. The sequence goes on from NC_133619.1 coordinate 231,791,264, forward strand.
TCTGTCAACATGAAGGTTATGTAAGCAGAACAAAGAATTCTTGCAAGTCCTATGAGATAATATTTGCAAATTAATTTTGCCCATTGACTGGCATATAGCAGATAGGACTAGCAACAATCTTGAATTTCTATTTTACTTTTGTTTACTATTTTCTTTGCTTTTGTGATTGGGCTAGAAGTATATATCTTAATTATAAATTATGATTAGAACAGGGTGTGGTTCAAAAGTTGTATTATTTGAAGGCTTGTGGTATTGCTGGTGGTCTGTCTGTTCAAGGGCCAAAGTAGGAGAGGCTTCTTACTTAAACTTATAGTATTATTTCTGCCACTGCTTCATGATAGCTCTCTTGCTGACCAGCTCGTTGGTAATTTTTTTTTTTTTTTAATTACCACAGTTGTTTCTGAATCACATCCTGTTATAATGGAATGATCCCATCTTTGACACTACCTATGGAATCTGGACATGTCTTTTAACATTTTTAATTTAGTTATGATTATGTCTCAAAACCCCAGCTGTGAATCTATTGTGTTTTATTTGTATTTTTTCTTTGGCTGGACTAATGACTTAAAAAAAGTTTAACCTTACAATTAAGCTAAATAGTATTCAAGTCTTTGATATTAATGATTAGAAGAAACACATTGTTCTACTATCAGCCAGATATGGATGATGTTCCAATTGAATGTGGTCATGGTCTGCTTTTGAAAGTTCACAAAATAATCCTCTAGGATATATAGTACAGTGACAGGTTAGAAAGAAAAAAATGTTTTTTGTCAGTATGGATTTTGATCTTTCCTAGAAGACCCAGGGAAAGTAGCTTCTGGCTAAAAATATACTGCAGGGCACAATGTTCTCCATTAGCACTTGCTCACTCACTGTTCATGGAGCTAGTAGGAACCTCAAAAGTCATCTTAATCTAACCTCATTTTACAGATGAGAAATTGAGGTTCAGCAAAGTTAAATGATTTGCTCATTTTCACATAGGTAGTAAATTAGAGAGGGGATCTAAACTCTGACTTTCCCCCAATATTTTTATGTACCCTTTCTCTTGATTTAGAATATTAATGCCAATAGATAGTTCCAGCAGTTTTGAAGTACATTCTGCTTCAAGAAATACTTTGTCATTTTTTTTTTTTTTTGGTGGGTCAGTGGAATTATTGTTAGGGTGAAGGTCAGAGAGTATGGGAGATCAAGAATCTTAAGCTCTGTCATCCTGACACCAAACTGAAGTCGGACTGAAATTATTATTTCAATTAACTACATAGCCTTTACCTACAATGGCTTGGATGAGTTGTGGCTGAGGTTGGTACATAGGGTATTGGCACTAATAATCACCACTTCTTAGAGGATTTAAGTATCCTTATAATACCAGAAATTTCACAAGAGGTTAAGATCTATTATTTTCTAATTGAATGACCAGTTTGGTCTTTTCTATTACCCATAATTGTGATTTTACATAAGTGGTATTTTAGTGTTTTGTTTTTTCTCATAAATATAACATTTCCTGTATTAAGAGGAACCAATTGGAATTTGGGAAATAGTTCTGTGAGACCAAAAAAATGCTAAAGTGATAATTCTATATGCCTGTTTAAAATTTATTTTGGTTATTTTTCAAGACTTAGATTCTCACTCTCTACATAGATGTAGTAATTAATTTTTGATGAATATCTGAATTATTTATGGAACATCTTCATTTAAATCACTAAGTCTAAGGGAAATAATTACCTTAGCAACAGTAAGCTAGATTTTTATTAATGGCACGAACATTTAGGTAACACAAGGTTATACAAAGGTAATTGTCATACACTAATTTCATGTGTTGATTTGCTTGTTTTTCTGCTACCATTGTCCTTCATAGACTAAAGTTCAGTGTCAATTAAACCATAGATTAAATCATCTATTTGTTATTTAACCTTCCTAAATCCTTTTTAAAGAATTCTGAGCTAAAAGATGTTTGGTCTCTCTCTTCTTATTGATGTAGATCTGGTTCACATCAGTTCTTGAACAAATCAACAACTGACTTGCTATAGAATTGTTTTTGATGTTATAGTTTGTCTACATAATTTTGTGTTTAATCACTTCAGTTGTGACTAACTCTTCATGACCCTATTTGGGTTTTTCTTGGTAAAGATACTGGAATAGTTTACTATTTCCTTCTCCAGCTCATTTTATAGATGAGGAAACTGAGGCAAACAGGATTAAGTGACTTGCCCAGGGTCATGCAGCTAGTAAGTGTCTGAGGCCAGATTTGAACTCAGGAACATTAGCCTTTAGACCTACAAGTCTATCCACTGTCTACCTAATTGTCCTGTACAGCATATACTCTTAATTTTTTAAATCTAGTTCTTCCATAAAACGAGCTGAGGAGACTTTCATGAAGTCTGATTATGAGACAAAATTTATAGTTTGAAGGGTAACAACCTAGTCCTTCCATGTAAAACACAGAATGTCACAAAGTGCAGAACTCAGAATACCTGAATTCAAAGTCTACTTCTGATACTTAATAGTCATGTGACCCTGAACAAGTTACCTGACCTCTCTTTAGTCTTCTTCATGTCTTTCTCATTAAAGAGGAGATAATAATAGCAAGTGTTTCACAGGATCATTGGGATGATCAAATGTGTTAACATATGTAAAATACTTTACAAATCTTAAAACACTATATAAGTGTTAGCTCTCATAATTAAGAGTTTGTTAATGGTACAATTTTATTTTATTCAACAAATTTCATTAAACTCCTACACATGCAAGAAAGGCAGGCATTATGTTGATCACAAGATAAAAATATAAAACTCTTACTGCCTTCAAGAAGTTTACTCTTTATTGAAGGAGATATAGCATGCTAACACATAAATAAGAGAACATTTGTGGAAGGAGAGAAGAGGCACTAACAAATTATTGGCAGGTTTTTTGTTGTTATTATTGTTGTTTTTTTCTCTCAGAAGTATTTTTTCCAAATATATATAAAGATTTATTTCTATTTAAGTTAATTAAATTTTTAATTTATTTTTTTAATTTTTCAATTTAATTCAATTAAATATTTAATATTTGTGGTGGTTGTTATAATTTTGCTTGATCATTAGTGACCCCATGGTTTGTTTTTTTTTCAATAATAGCTTTTTATTTTTCAAAATACATGCAAAAATAGTTTTCAACATTCACCCTTGCAAAACCTTGTGTTCATATTTTTCTTCCTCTCTCCCTACATCCCCCTTTCCTAGATAGCCGGCAATCCAATATAGGTTAGACATGTATAATGGTAAAGATTGTTTTTAATATTCATTTTTGTAAGATTGTGTGTTCTAAATTTTTTTTCTTTCCCTCCCATACCTTCTCTCTCCCCAAGACAGAAAGCAATCTAAGTTATGCACATATAATACTTTTAAAAATATTTTCATATTTGTCATGTTGTATAAGAAAAATAAGACCAAAAGAGGAAAAAAAAATCTTGAGAAAAAAAAGAAAGCAAACAAACAAAAAAAGTGAAAATATGCTTCAATCCATATTCAGTCTCCATAGTTCTCTCTATAGATGCAGATGACATTTTCCATCCCAAATCTATTGGAATTGTCTTGAATCACTACATTGCTGAGATGAATTAAGTCTGTCACAGTTGATCATCACATGATCTTGCTGTTACTGTGTGCAATGTTCTCTTGGTTCTACTTACTTCCCTAAGCATCATGTCATGTAAGTTTTTCCAAGATTTTCTGAAAGAAGCCTGCTCATCATTTCTTATAGAATTATAATATTATATTATTATAATAATTATAATAATTATAATTATTATAATTATATATATAATAATTATAATTATTATAATTATAATATTATATAAAATATATTATAACTCATTCAGTCATTCCCCAATTGATAGGCAACCACTCAATTTCCAATTTCTTGCCACTACAAAAAGAGCTGCTATAAACATTGTATATGTGGATTCTTTTCTCTGGATCAAAGAGTACGCAGTTTTATAGTCTTTTGGGAATAGTTCCAAATTGTGCTCCATAGTGGTTGGATCAGTTAACAACTTCATCAACAATGTATTAGGATCTCAGTTTTCCCACATCACCTACAATATTTATCATTATTTTTTCCTGTCATCTTAGCCAATTGGATAAGTATGAAGTGGTAGTGGGTGACTTTTCAGTAGATGACATTTATAACTTTGAAGAAAGCAATAGATGCTAGAAGGCAAAGTTGAGTAGAACATGTATTCCAGACACTGGAGACAACTTATACTAAGGTATAGAGACTAGAAATGTTGAATTTGCCTTGGCCAGTTTGAATCAGACTGCATGAAAAGGAATCATAGGAAAACAGCCTGGAGAGATAGGTGGAAGATTGTACTAGAATACTTTGAATGCCTAAGTAAATAATTTATATCCCTAGATGTAAAGGGCTGAAACTCTTGAGTTAATGCACTGAGGTTGGACAATTGAGCACTTGAGGCTAATTACCAATTGGACAATAATCTATAAGAATATGCTTGGAAAATGGCCCTTCCCACTATCCTGTGCTGGCCCAATTGTTTGATGTATACAGAGAATTGTGGGAAGAATTACAGGGTGGAATGAGATTAGCCAGAGTCACTTCTGGGTGGGAGAAGAAGAGGTGAGGTGGAGGAGATCCTACCCAGCCATTCTCTTCACTTCTACTGCTAAAGACCAACAATAAAGACCAAGGACTTTTGCTTATCCTGACTCTGTCTGATTCTAAGATATCCAGGATGCTAAAGCGGTCATCACACCTAGAGGCTCCAGGGAGCCATAGAAGACACAGATTAAACAGATAAATGATCAGTTCCTTTTTTGGCATAGTTTAATTTTGTGGGTCTAATATTCCTTTTGAATATGAAAGTAATAACTGTTTTTCTCAGTTCTCCTTAATGTTTTCATTTATTAAGCACCATTTTGTGATAATTGTTGTAAATGTTTATTTCAGACCTGTATTATACAGCAAATTTAGCTCTTACAGTAAGTTATGCCAGAGCTGATAAAATTGCCTTTCATTGATGCTGGATTTTATATCATAATTGTGAACAACTCTTTTCTCAGTTTCTACTTTTCTTCAGAAAAAAAAACAAAAAAACAAAAAAAACAAAAAACTTCTTATACACAGCAAAACTATACTAATAGGGGATTATTATTCTCACAGTATCAGAGCTAAATAAATCAAACCACAAAATATGCAAATTTCTTCTTTGAATAGAATTTCTTCTTTGTATAGAAGAATTTAGGGAGATAAATAGAATTTTAGAGAAGTTAGGTATAATAGACTTTTGGAGAAAATTCAATGGGGACAGGAAGGAATATACTTTTTTTCCTGGCAGTAAAGGGAGCCTGCTCAAAAACTGATCATGCATTAGGGCATAAAACCCTCAAAATCAAATGAAGAAAGGCAGGAATAATAAATGTATCTTTTTCAGATCATAGTGCAATAAAAATTACATGTAATAAAGGGCCAGGGAAAAATAGGCTAAAAATTAATTGGAAACTAATATAATCCTAAAGAATGAGTGAGTGAATCAACAAATCATAAAAGCAATCAATAATCTCATCCAAGAGAGTGACAATAACAAGACAATATACCAAAATTTATGGGATATAGACAAAGCGGTTCTTAGGGAAATTTTAATATCTCTAGATTCTTACTTGAATAAAATAGAAAAAAATAATATCAATAAATTGGGCATGCAACTAAAAAACTTAGCAAAGAACAAATTAAAAAATTGAAATTTCTTGGGAATTTTCTAACTTTGCACTGAGATATAGTAGATTTTGAGACTTTGAGGGAAATGTGTGAGTGTGCACGTGTTTTTCATCCTTTGATCAGTTTGGACAACAATGAAGTTTAAGTATCAAATGCTTCTCATAACTTTTCCTCCTTGTTTACATGGATTTTTATTTGTTCAGCTCAAATTTTTGAGATGATTTTTCTACACTCTTTCTTTCCTTTTTTTCTTCCATAGTGCTTTTTTCTTCTCTCCTTTTTAGAATTATTCTTTCAAGATCTTCATATAAATATGGAGTGCTTAAAGCTTGATAAGACAAACAAGAGATAAAGATTATCCCCTGCATCTCAGTCCATCACCACTCATCCTGACTTTTGTTTTGCCATTGGACTTAGGCTATTCCGGAAAACAACTACTCCAACTGACTGTGAAATTCTGCTGCACTTTAAATCTGATTCTTGCACAAGTCATATCAGCAAATTAGAATGTAAACAGTTTATCCTTGTGTAATCACCTATGATAGGGCGCTTATGTTTACTCTTCTATTTTTTCTGACATCTGTTTTCAAATCTGTTAATTTCTAATTTTTTTTTAGACCAGGAATTCCTTAAAGTCCTCAATTTCATTAAACATCCATGTAGTATTATATTTGTTTTTCATGGTAGGTTATCCTTGACTATAAGACAGTATCCTTTACCTTAAAGAGTATTCTATTTTAATCTCTGTCCTTTTTTTTTTTTTTTTTTTTTTAAAGCAATTGGGGTTAAGTGACTTGCTTAGGGTCACATAGCCAGGAAGTATTAAGTGTCTGCGATGAGATTCAAGTCCTGTGTTACCTAGCTGCCCCTAATCTCTCTGTTCTTTTGTAATGGCCACTGGTTATGTGAGATCCTGACTCTGGCTCTTTGCTACTTCAATTCTTTTTTTTTTCCAATTGCATTATTTTTCTTTGAGTTAAAATTTTTAGATTTTGATTGTATTGTTTCTAGGAATTTTCATTTTAAATTCCTTTCTATAGTTTTGCATCATTTTTTCAAGGAATTCTAGTTGAGCTTGTGACTAAGCTATGTTTTTATTTAATGGTTTACTTGTATTTTATAGTCATTTTTCTTTGTTTCTGTGTGTGTGTGTGTGTGTCTGCCTGTCTGTGTTTCTCTTTTTCTGTCTCTGTGTCTCTGTCTCTATATCTCTTTCTTTGTTGATTCTGTTACTCTGTCTCTTTCTCCTCTGTCTCTATCTGTCTCTGTCTATCTCCCATGCTTTGTGTCTTAAGTATTTCAGGCAAAGTCCAGTTTCTTGCTCTGATCTCTACAAGTACTTAACCTGTCTTTAGGTTTTAGCAATATACCTGTAAATTTGCATAGGTTGAAGTAGCTATTGCTCTAATTATCTATCAAGGCCATGAGAACTCTGCCAATTACCTGGAATTGAAATTTAATTTTGCTCCTTGAATCAGAACCACATAATTGCTGCTGGCTTCTGATTGATTGGCAGAAACTAAGTAAAGACATCTCATAAGGACATGGCTTCAATCTATGTCCTAATTGTGACTTGAAACTTTTGCAATAATAAATTAAGCTATAACTAAAAAGCTGCTGGTTTTCCATTGTCTTGAATGAGCATCCCCCTCCAGTTTCCCACAACTCTTAATTAGCATTTAAGTACTTCTTTTAAAGGCAATTTATTCTTTTGTTTTGGAATAGATTTCCATGTTTCCAATGTAAGCCTGAACTCCCCCAAACAATGGGAGAAAAGGTCAGGGTGAAGTGGGAGCTTCTTCTTCAGTCTATTTAATCTTTTGTTTTGCAGTTTATGCTTTGCACTTTATTTTCAAACACTCTTTCTTGCATGATCTTACTCATGAGAATCTCTGATTGTTTCTGTTGTCACTACTGTCCCACACATGACCTTACTGCTATCTACTCATATAGTTTATGTTTCCATGTCCAGTCTTTAACTGTAACAATACTCTTTAAAACAGATCCCCTCTCGCTGGAGCCTGGACTTGTTGTTGAGGTGCAAATGATGGGGTTAGTGGTAGTTGTGAAGAAGTGTGAGAACTGGGGTGGGAAATCCCCTCTGGTCAGAGATGCAAGTCCTGTGCAGAAAGAATTCAGAAACCTGAAATCTTTGTGGTCAAAAGGGGTTTATTGACACTGAGAAGCCAGCTTGCTAGGAAGACAGACTTCTTTAGTGAGTCATGTTAGAAAGATAGCAAAGTCTTCACCAGTGGGCAAAAAGTCCTGGAGAGACAGCTTCCCAAGAAGACAGCATCCTTGACAAGCATAATCCTGTTTAGGAATTGTGCAAAGATTCAGGGTTCAGAGTCATCTTTTATAAGCTATTTGAGGCTCCTGCTTCTTTTCAAAACTGAATGAGATTCACTCAATGTTGTCAATGCCCCAGGCCTAGATCTCAATTTAAAAAGAGATTACTTATGTTGGGAATTAGAGCTACTGGGAGTGGTTCAGGACTAATCTTCAATTCAATAGAATATATCCCTGGCCTGATCTCCTACTGAAAAAGACCACCTGACTGCCCTGAAGGGTGGGCCTCCTTCAGAGGAGAGTTTGGACAGTTTCAGGGTTCACCTCCATCATTGAGAAATGGAAATGGGTAGTGATCAATAAAATTATCATTTGGCATTTATTTTTACATACTGTATACACACCAGGTCCTTTTGGTTGGATTTAGAAACTCTTCTTGTGCTGGAACACAGCCTCTCCATGCACTAGAATGTCCTGCACAATCATTCTTTTATAGAATCCCAATCCCAGTGTCCATAAACTTTTCTTCCCTTTTCATTTTTGATATTAGTGATTCGGTTTTCTTCTCTCTCTTTTAAAAAAATAAATCAATAGCATCTTGACTGCTTCCTTTCTCCTAAATAGTACTGAGGAAGAAGAACATTCCAGGCATTAAGAATAGCTTCTTCAAAGGAAGTCAGAAACCAGATTGTGAGAGTCATTAAAAGCTGAACACCGAATGTATGTTTTATTTCACAGGCTCAGACAGGCATCTCTGTGATTCCTGATTATCTATTGTCTTTTATTGTAGAGACATTCCCATACTTGGTACTAGAACCCAAAACTAATTAGCAAGTTACCTAGAGGGCAGTTAGTATTATTTCTATACAAGTTCAGGAAGATGAGAGGTGATCTTTCATAAGTTCTCTTCGTCATATGCATTATATTGGGCCACATATGATGATGGTATTGAAGAAGCAGATATGGATAACCTGAGAAATGGAAACAAAATAGACTTTCCAGAGCGTTATAATTATTTCAAAAATTAGGTCCTAATATAACTTCTAAGTAGTAAGGATAATTCTTTGACATTGGGTGTTCACTTTTCCTATACCCTAAGTAATTCTTTGGTACTTTAATGTGATGAGTTTGCATTACAATTAATCTAATCATGCTTTACTCAAATGTAAAATCTGGGTTGTTGGTCTTTTGTAGTTGCTCAGCAGTGAGATGGACTATTTGATCTAGGTAATTTTGTTAACCAGGAGAATTTGTTACAGATCAATAAACAAACAACCCTTCCTCCCCCTACTCCCCCAAAAAAACAAAAAACAAAAAAACATAGATCAAGCAGTATACACTAGTTGTGATGGGAAACTTCTGAGATATGAAAGTCATATACCATTTTCAGGGAATTATAGAAGCATTTAATCCACAAATTCAATTTCACTTGTTATTCCTATTACCTATTTTATCTTATTTTTATTAGTCTGAGAATTTTTATAAGATGAAAGAATGATAAAATGATTTTGGCTTTTAAGAAGTCTGTCATCTTTATAAAGAAATATGCAGTAAAAATCTTGTCCTTGGAGAGAGACACAGAAAGAAAGATGACTTTTGAAAAGCTTTTCCCCTCAATTTTGAAATTATTTTATGCCATCTGAGCCACAAACAATGGGTTGGCTATTCTCCACTAATAAATAGCTCGAGATGCTTTCTCTACCTCAGTAATGTTCTGAACTAGCATACTTAATGTGTTCCAGTCTGCTACATAAACAAACAAGTGGGAAAAACATCATCTTTCTAAATTCCTTGCAAGCTGTTAAGTGAATGATTTTTGTTCTTTCTGAATTCATGCTCCAAGCTAAAATGCTGTCTTTTTAGTGAACTAATAGTTGATGTACATACTACTGGTAGATTCAGATTATGGTGACATAGTTATGGAATCATACAATATTAGTACTAACTACACACAAAATGTAAATAACAGATGTAGTCTCTTTCAGTGCCTATTCCCTATATATTTTGTAGGCTACTGTGTACCAATAATTTTCATTTCATTGTGATACGTATGTGGTGGGGTTTCAATCAATCCATCCATAAGAAGAAGTTGCTGTGATACCCTAAGAGAAATAGGAGAAAGATTATAACAAGAAGGAAGGCTGGGGAAGGAGGAATAAACAATGGCAAATCCATGAAATCTTATTGGTACTTCAGTATGTTATGTGCTGCACAAGATGAGAAATTCTTCCTTGGACCAATTAGAAGACAAAATACAAGTTTTGTTTTGTTTTGTTTTGTTTTTAATATTATTTTGTTTTGTTTTACCTTGGTTTTGTTTTTTTTTGTTTTTTGTTATTCCCCTTGAGGAAATATAGCCAGTTATGCCAAAGTGATATATAGGATTCAGGAATATTTTTATCTACATATGTAATTATCTGAATCTTTTAAGCAAGTTTAGCATATTTAAAATACTTATCTTTTTATAGAGCTTTCCTTACTGTTTTTTTAATTGTCAAATATGACAAGGCTTATTATTAGCAGTTCATTAGTTCCATTTTTGCTCAGTGTGCTTGATGAAAGAAGGATATTATGATTTATGCTGATTTGATTGAGAAGTTTCTTTCATTTCATTGTACTGGAGAAACAATGAAAGTATACAGAATGCCACATCTCCAGCCTTCCACTTGAACTTATACTTGGAGGGCAGCCTCAAAAACTTCATTAAATCATTATCATTTTAATTGTGTTGTGAAGGGATTTCCATGCCTCCCTTCAAGGCTCCTGTGATGAGAAAGGTCATAAAAATAAAGAATAACCGTAGTTCCCTGTTCATCTTGTTTTATTTTTCCCTGTAAGTTATTCTCAGCTCTGAAGAATGGATGTAATCTTTACTTATCCTTCCAACTCACCCCCTGTGAATACTGGTTATATCCCCTCTCACTGTGATAGGGAATTGGTTCAGTAACAGATTTATGACTGATTGTTTAGAAGCATATGACTCCTTTTTTACTTAAAACTATAATTTAAATGAATGAAGGAAGTTTGAAGGGTGGTCATATGACTTACTCTGCAGTCAGTATGTACTGCTTATACTTTATTGATTCCTGTTGCCTTGCATGTGTTCAAGGGTAAGAAAATAATTCCATTTTGGAGAAAAGAATAGAGGAAATGGAACTCAACAAATTCCTGGTAATTTAGTATACTGTTATGTGCAAAAGATTAAGTTCAGCAAGAACCTTCAGACTAGATTTAATTAGTAATCTCATAATATTTAAAAAGAATTTGGCATACTACCAAGGGATATGACATATTTCATTTTAAATGAAAGATTTCCTATTTTCTCCCAAGGCACTCTCTCAATCTCCCACTATTCTCCAACTTTCATCAAGCCTTTATCTTCACTGTTCCACTAAAAATCCCTAAAGTCTGATTTCAATGTTTTCATCTCTTTTATATGTTTGATTAACACTGACCCTTTTTTTTTTCCCACTTATCCAAATCTTCAATATCCTTCAAGGTCTCCCTTAAGTACCATCTCATCCTTGAAGTCTTCCTTCTCCAAACCTTCACTGATCTAATTTCCTGTATTCTTATGGTACTTAAAGCTATCCTACACAACTTAGTACTACTATGTAATCATAACTTATATTTATAAAACACTTTTTTCACAACATCTCCATGAGATAAGTAGCATAAATATCATATCCTTTTTGTAGATTAAGAAACTCAGTGATTAAGTGATTTATCCATAGTCATAGAAACAAGGGAATGCTTTCTTTAAGTAAAGCTCTTATGACCCTAAATCTAGTTCATTTTCCATTATACAATGATGTTGTTTCATAGATATTACTGTCCCCCTTGTTCCACTCCTCTCAACCTGCCTTTCACATAAATGGTGGGATCCTTGAGAGAAAAACATGTATTTCAGTATTTTTTATCTGCTCCACAGAATCTACCACAGGGTCTGAACACATGGATTACCATAATATATCCTCCTTGGTAGTTAACAGATTTTGAAATATATCTTTAATAAAATAAATAAAGAAAATATGAAAAGGTTATAAATCCTCTGAAAACAGCGTAAGAAGAATAGGAGACAAGAATTGGGAATATCCTTTTAAAGTAAATACATCAGGCAACATAAAGCCAAAAGCTTATAAAATACTATGTTTTCAAAAAATTCTTTAAATTTCTAAAGCAATGCCTCTTTTTCAAAGTATGATGGACTTCAAGCCAGGTGATCCCTGGGATCTAATGTTATCACTTGTGGATACTAGTTGTCTGGTAATTGTTAAGTCACTTAACATTTCTTAATGTCATTTAACTTACATGTGAAATTGGGATAAGAATGCCTACTTTTTTATAAACCACTTTGTGAATCTTAAAGAGCTATATGGATGTCAGTTATTATTTTTAAAAAGCCCACTAGATTATTCAATATTTTATTCTCCTGTAATCAACGCAGATTTTTTTTTTTTTTTCAGATATGGCTGATATTAGAACAAATTAGTCAAACTCTAGAGGAGCTTTGGTATTTAGGAGAGACTAATGTATCTGGATGGCACAAAATAAATATAGATTTATAACATAATGAAATGATTGGATTAAGGCCATGTATAAAATGAGATTATGTGTTTGGATTATAACTAATCTAATTTGTCACCTGATTTTGAATATTAGTTCAAGTGAATTTAAGAAAGTCCTGATGAATTAGAAAAGGTCAGAAAGTTTGTCAACAGTAGCTATTGATTGAGAAAGGAATTAACAACATTAGAGGAATTGTGGTATAATGGAAAGAACAGTAGATTTAGAATTAGAGGATGGAATTCAAATTACTTATATTATTTGTGTGGCCAAGGGAAACTCAATTAACATTTATAAAATGAGAATATTGGAATGACTATAGAATCATTATTTCTTTCTGATCTTCACAATGGTACAATAATTATATTGTTGCTTCAAAAGGTCAGTTCAATAATTTATAAAATCTTTTGAAGATGAAGGAAAAATATTTATTTCAAAACAATTTTATAGTCATTTCTTTTTGGAGGGGAACAATTTTCAGCTTCTTACATGTCATTTCTTAAACATTAAATTATTACTCTCAGAGTCAGAAGTGGAAGTGGCCACATTTCACATGTAAGAATATAATCCTGCTAGGTTAAGTGAGTTGTCCACAGTCCTACAGGTAGTAAGAGACAGTGTCAGAATTGATAAAAGTCAGGATTTAAATCCAGGTTTTCTCACTTTGACTTTTGATGGGGCAATTAGATAATAGTGGAAAGAGTACCAGACCTAAAGTCACAAAGACTCATCTTCTGCTGTTATCTGGTGTCAGATAGTTTCTAGCTATTTGATCCTGTAAGTCACTTGTCATTGCTTGCTTTAGTTTCCCTACCTGCAAAATAATCTGGAGAAGGAAATGGCAGATCACTCCAGTATCTTCTCCAAAAAAATACCAAGGAGTCCTCAAGAATAAGGCTCGAATGAAAAAAGCAACTGAATTACTTTTTGACTCTAACTCCAGTGATTTTTTTCACAATATGATCACTTTTCAGTGATTAATTCACAATCATTAATTACATGTCAACAAAATGCAATTTCTGGAAGGTTATAACAGATGTGAGGGGAAAAAAAAAAGATTTACTTAAGGCCCTGACAATGAAAAATATGTTTTATCATTTGAGAATTTGATTTAATTTTAAAAAGAGGATTTAAAAAAAAACCTCTTATTAGAAAATTGATCAAGAAAGGAGGAATCATAAGTATATAGCTAGCTAGCTAGCTAGCTAGCTAGGTAGATGTGTTCTATTCCTTTAGAGGGAGAGTTTACACACTGATTAAATCACATTTATTTTGACTTTTTTATCATTTCTAAATTACAGAGAACAGACTTCTAGAGTGATAAGAATTATGAGAAATTACGTATTTTAACCCTTCTCCAATGATAAACCTTCTTTAGAATCTCCTCAACAAGTCATTGTGCAATTTTTTTTGAATTTTTCCATGATAAAGAAATCACTGCTTAATGAAGCATCTCATTCTGTTGATATAAAACTCTTATTAGAAAATTTTATCTAGCAAACTCTAATAAGCATCTAGGTATCTAGATCTAACATCTAGTAAGCATCTAAGTAAGCTGCAAATCTGAACCCTAGAGCTTCAGTAACTGTTGGAGGGTAAATAACATCATCATGTGGAACTCTATTGTTCAGTTGTTATCTAAATACCCATAAAAACCACTTCATATGTCATTGTAAATTCTTCAAACTAAAAACTATTCTTAAATTACATTCAGAGGAAATGAGGAAAATATCTTCTCATTTAAAAAAAACAAAAACCCCCAAACTTTTGGTTTTGAAAATGTGACATTGTTTGATGCTATTTTGCATAGAGTTCAGCTCTCTCCATCACCTGAAATGCTAATCAAAATGTTTAATTGTATTTAAGTGTGACAGGATTAATTTTGCTCTGCCTAAGATTAAAGAGCCTCTCAGCTGCTTCTCAATAGGTACCTATAAGAGGTCATGGAATGTGATCATCAAATAGAAGCATATCATTGAGACTTTCCTTTTTAATTGCAATCTTTTTAAAAAAAGAAAAAAAAAAAGATTAATTCTAAAAGTCCTTCACACATAAAAGGGGATACTGATTTTTCCCATGCCATCATGATTGATTTTCCAGAAATGGGGGAAGGGAGGATTATGAATGGAGTAATTGCATCAAATATGCAAAAGAAATTAATTCAGAACAAGTTGGGAAAACAGGAAACACCAGACTCTTATGCTGACACATATAACAATGTTGTAGATCACAAAAATTCCTTAATAACGCCATGATTGTTAAATGCATTACAGAAAATCCAGCATCAGTTTTGTAATTAGAGTAGGTTTTCATTTATGCCTTTTCTCCTCATTTTTCCCTCACAATGATTTTCTGAGGCTGAGAGAACAGTTAACAAATATCATTTTAAATCCAAAGTTATCTATTTTAAGAAAGTCCTCTTGTGGCTTTTTAAATCATTGCAGGCAGATTTTATTAAGATATAGTTATATGTACATTATGTCTCTATATAGATAGTTTACAAATATGATTAGTGCTTTCATATAGAGTAAAGTAGTGTTCTTGCTTGATTGATGGAGGAGGCTGGGTAAAGGAAAATGTCTCAGGGACTGTTATTATAGGGAGATATTTAAGAGGAAAACCCTATTTGGTTAATTTCAGGAGAGAATCTTTGAGCCTTCAAGTTATTTTTGTTCCTGTATTGTAATAGTGGGCTTGTATGGTTATTGATTTAAGATAACCATGTTTGGAAGACATATGGGAAAAAACTAGGTTACCTGATATTTACTTAAATAAAAAAACAAAACAAACAACAAACTCAAACAACTACAAGGAACATGGCATTTAAGAAAGGAAAAATACCCCAGTATTTAGTGGTTTACAATACACTTTGATAGAACTTTAATTTTCTTTTATCATTTTGATTATTGGTCAACTATTAATCTAAAAGATTGAATAGTAGTGCCCCATTTGCAGATATGGAAATTGAGATATGACCAGTCATAATATGCACACATCTAATTAAGTTATTTTTATGGAATCCAAACCGACTTTGATTATAGGTACAATACACTACACCACAATGACTATGTTCAGTCTATGTTCCCAGATCTATCATCAAATGGTTTAGCTGTTTTTGGTATAGTCAAATCATGGCTTTGTATCTATTTGATCATTAGCATAATGATAGAGTTGTTCTAGTGATTTCTAAGATCTTTTATTCTTTAAATTCAATTATTTTTTGAAAAGAGAATCTTCCACTCAGGAGACATTTTAATTGCTGACATGCTGCTTTTTGGACTCTCAAAATCTTTATTGGTATCTTGAAAAGAAAGCACCCTTTGGAGAGAAGAGTTCCCCTCCCCCTGCTTTCTAATCTTTTGTGGGATAGAAAATGAACTGAAATCAACTCATCATATGTTATCTTGGACTCTCCAAAGAAGATTAAATTTTTCAACATTGGAAATAATTTTGGATTAAAAGTCCCATGATAGGCTGAATGACTATTGTCCTACCAGGGGGCTAGATAATTTTGGTTTACTACTGGGTTGATTATAGGTTACTGGCTATTTGGAATCAATTTCTTCTTACCCCCTTCTCCTAAGATAACTAGGTTCAAAGCTCAGATCAAGTATCTCTCATTTCTTAAGTAAGGCCTTTCCTAGTCCCTACCTCAGTTACACATCTTCCCTCCTCTAAATAATTTTTCATTTACTTTATGTAAATATTGTGTACACTCTTGTGCAGATGTTTTTTCCTACAGTATGACTGGGGTATAGGAAGAGCCATTTTAGGGCACCATATGCTTTTTGTTCTATATTCTTACCCCAGACTATCTCAAGAATCCAACCTCTGGATGGTGAGGAATGTGGGAAAAAACTATTACTGGGGTTACACTACTATTTACCTGCTTTTTTGCTCTAGTTTTTAGGATGATTCCATACTACTTCCTCTTCATTTTTCCGAAGTTCATATGGTTTGAATGAGATGGAAATCCTCAACTCCATCCCCTCTGAAGAAAGATAGAGAGGTTCTCTAGGATTTACTACCAGACACTATCTCCAGAGACTTCCAGACCTTGTCATCTGTCCTCCTTTTTCCTGAAGTCCCTCAGCATTGTTGTCCTGATTACTTATGCCAAGAACCTCTGAATCTTGTCACATACTCTACTACTGAATTCTTAGCACTTCTTAATATTTCCATATACACCTTGCTAATATATAGTTTCCTCCAATTAAAATATGAGATAAGTAAGATCAGGAAGTATCTGACTTTTTGTATTTGTATTTTGGCACATCATAAATGCCTAATAATTTTTTATTAACTTCATGCATTTATTAATTGATTTATTCCTTCAATTACCCACATACTTCTTGAAGACAAAGATTTTATGTTTATCTCTGTATTCCAGTTCTTAGAACAGTGCCTACATATAACAGATATTTAGTAAATGCTTTTGACTAATTCTTAGCAAAAATTCAATTCATGATTTTTAAAACCTCCCTTTCACGGTAGAGTGCTAGGCTGGTAGTCAGAAAAAGTCCTCTTCCTGAGCTCAAATTTGGCCTCAGATGTGTGACCCTGGACAAGTCCCTTGACATATTTTCTTAAGTTTCCCAATGTGTGAAATGAACTGGAGATAGAAAAGGCAAACAATTTCAGTATCTTTACCAAGAAAACCCAAATGATGTCATGTGGGGTCAAGATGACTGAAAAATGACTAAATACAAGAAAATTGATCTCCATATGCCTTTAAAATTGTGTTACTTAACTGCATAGATTTCTTGAGTGTATATTTAGGCATTCATTTAGTTTTCTAGATAACTATATTATCAGTGCCACTTTCATGTTCTCCTATATTATTTATTGGATCTTGAGGTGCTTGGGTCCAGATATAATTATACTACAACCAGTAATCAAAAGATATTACATACATGTAAGTCCAAAAGCAAAAACATTATCTTTTTCTTTTCTTTTTTTTGGGGGGGGGTTCTGGGAGAACTCTAGTCCCATTGATTAATTTTGTGTGCTAAAAATATTCCACGGTCTAAATTACTTTCTACTTCCAAACTTTGTTTTCTTAACCACAGCCATCCTCCTCACACCAAAACTACCTAGACTTTGACCTTGGAATGGTTAGCTTTGATAGATGCCAACAATCTGGCCTCCATTTGACTTTTTTTGGCTATTTCTAAACCATGTAGTGACTTCTATTTGTTTCTTCCTCTTTTTACTTCTATTTTGGTGCTATCCTATCCCATTAAGAATTTAAGTTTTGAGAGCAGACACCATCTTGGAAGCAGAAAGCGGAGAGGGAAATCAGGAGTCAAGAGTGGGTTGAGGAGAAGGACAAAAGAAGGTAGAAAAGGAGTAGTTTAATAAGGAATTTGGGAAAACAAGTTGGCCCAATGTATATTTGAAAATTGAGTTGTAGTAGTGAATCAAATATAAATCTGTCAACTTTATAAAACCCATTAGGACTGATTCAAGAAGCAATGTTGCCAGTAGATTGAAGTAGAAGTTATATTTTTTATTTTTATTTTTTAAGTTCTTAGCACCTAGCACAATGCTTGGCACATAGTAAAGATTTAATATGCACTGATTGATTCATTGGTTGATTATTAAAGTAGGCATCTTTTTAGTTTTTAAATAGCTTCATTCTAGAGAAACATTCCATTTCATAATTCATGTCATGTTTCATCCTAAGGGATAGTTTTCTCTTCCCTCCAATAATTTAGTTGTTTTTTTTTTAACCTAAAACAAATTAATAAAAAAATTAAAAGTTTTTAAAATATATTATTTGTAATCGATACACAAGTTCACGATTTTTTTACTAGAAAAATTTGTTTCAAGTAAATAAATTATCTTAAATCATTGATGTGTATATGAAAATTAAATAAGAGAAGATATTAGTTTGAGAAATGGTGTCTAACAAGCAAAAGTAAGATAGTTCTCTGTGATGTTATAGAAAAAGAAAGTCCAAGTAGTACACTAACTATTAGTTATTTTTGACTTAAAATTGATCATTAGAAAAATTAATATTCAGAAGTGTAAACAACATTGTAGGCCACAAATTAGCTTCTTAAAACAAAACAAAACAAAACAAAAAACCCCCACTATATTCAACATTGGTCATAGCCACTATAGTCATATCTATATGAAAAAAAAATACAATTTTTTGAAAGGGATAATTATTTATATATAATTTTTTCCCCCCAGAGAACAAATTCCCTTTCTTTTCCCTGGAGATTTCCCCCAAATCTGTTTATCCCAAGAATTTTGATCATTTTGAGAAAATTTTAAATGTAAAAGTTGCCTAATTATCTAGCTGTCCATGGAACGGCCTTGTTTTATTTATAAAGTGTTAACTTTGAAGGAGGGAGGAAGAGGACAAAGAAGATTTGGTCAAATGTTATATTTAATTATAAAAGCAGTTCATGTTAATATAGATATGTATATATTCTAGATATAATCTAACTTTAAAATGCAAATAAAATGTAGAGTTGAGCCAATTATCCAAATAGTTTTTTAAAAAGAATGCTATATATCTATTTCATATTGGAGCAGCATGATTTTTTGTGGTTTATTTTTACAATTGCATCAATTCTCTATTTGATTTTGTACAAGTAGTAGAAATGTGAATATCAAGTAAATATGTATTATGATCCAGGTGAGTATATTTTCTATTAACAAAGCACCTGGGGAGGAGGGTAGGAAGGTTATAATGATTTCTTATCAATTGCCATCTTAGTTATTTTTAACCTCTGTTTAATAAGCAATTATTTCTCAGATACAGAACTATACCATGTATAAAGTTTGCAATTCTATCAAGAAAATTATTATTGAGGGTTTATTTTCCCCCTACCACATGGTTTAATGCTTGCTAAGGATTAAAGATAGAATGAATCAATTTTATGACTGATTTAGATCATTTAAAAATTTTTACACTTTCAGAAAATTGAGATATTTATTTAGTCTTATTAAAAGAATTCAACTCAATTGTTCTTGACAAGTCCCTTTTATTTACATAGCTTTCATATTTACTTGTGCAATATATTATATATATACACTTTTATCTTACATTGTAAATTCAGTGACATTATAAAACTTGACAAATGATAAAAGTTGAAAATTGGCAGAAAATACATCAATCATGTACATTTCTTACTATTTAAAACTTAATATATTTATAGCTTGGTTTTACCTTTTTTTAATCTCCCATTAACTTTGTTTTTACAGTTATCACACTTTTGAAACCCCAGATTGCATTTTCACAAGATATAATCTATATATTTTTAAAATAACATTTTGAATTTGTTCTTCTTGACATCTTTATGTTTGTATGCATTTTGCATCCTTTTTTTTTGAAATTCAAATGTAACAAATTTCAACTTTTTATGTTACATTTTTTTCTTTTTTTGGCTAGTATCTCTCTTTTAATTTTTTTGCAAAACTCTTGTTTTTGAATTCTCTTTTTTCCCTTTATTTTCCTCCTCACTATGACCCCAGGAGCCAACACAAAGAAAAGCGCAGATGATATAACCAGTAATGATCGTGGTGAAGATGAAGGTATTTTTTTGCTTTTTCAAAGCTCAACCCTGATGCATGACTATGATTTTTTTTTTCATTTCAACATCCTTTTTCCCTCCTTACTTGAAAAAAGGAAAGTACATTTTAATGTACTACTTTATTTCTTCTTGTATGAAGACAGTTTTCATTTTTTTTAAATTCCCAGTTAACATAGAGAATGACTTCAGTATCCTTATGTTTTGTAAAGGTTGTTCCTAAAATGTATGAAATAACACAATATTATTTACAAGTGTTTTTTTTTTCTTTACTCTTACAGTGGAAGAGAAAATGGAATTTTAAAACATGCATGTGTACTTCTTTTTCCTCCTTGCAAAAAAAAAAAAAAAAAAAAGTTATTTTGTTAGTGAATACACCTAATATTTTGAAATGGTGACCCTCTCTTTCTCTTTCATTACACATTGTAAATTATAAAATTTTAGGATTCTTAGAGATCTTTAAAAAACAAACAAACAAATCTTCAGGTATCCAATGTTTTCTTTTTTCAAATAGCTTGGTTCTAAAATGTAGTGTATATAAAAATTATATGGTTCACAGTGAAGTACACCAAAAAGTGTTTTAATGAGATATTGTTATTTCTTTCAGGACTATTTTCCTTAGTAGAATTTTCAAGAAAAATGGGAATTTCTAAGAATTTGTAGAGGTCTAAAAAAGCTAGCTATATTCTTTTTTTCTTCTCATTTTTAAACAAAGACAGCAATTTTGAAAATACCTTTCATTGAAATGTTTTGTTTTTTGTTTTTTGTTTTTGCTATGGAAAATTTCCTCTTGAAGGACCTCAAATTATATGACAGACTATACACTGTCTATATACACCAGAGGTGAAATACAAGCCACTTTTTTTTTTTTTTTAAACGATGGAAGGTATGTGGAAACCAAGCAGACAACTAGTACATTATATTTTACCCCTTGGCATGATAAATGATTTTTGTTTTAAAAACAGAATAAGGTTAACTCTAACTTGTAGAAGATGCTTGCTAAAAGAACATTTTTACTCCTCAGTAATGAAATACCTGGAGCTCACTTTATTTACTACAAAGGATGAAGGCCTTTGGTGAACCTCTGGTTCTAGGGTCAGGAGATAATTTAAAGCTGGTAAATGGGGTACTGAGTTATCGCTGCTGGCATAGTGGACTCCTTCAAGGTGCTATTTTATCAATTGCCGCCCTTGTTGATTTCTTCTATAAATCAAGTTCTGGGTGAGGAAAACATTTTGCCCCCATTGCTCTTTTGCTTGGTCTTTTCTTAACATTATTTCACTACTGGCCTCAAGGTTAGAGCCCTGACACTGCCTACAACAATTTTGTAACAAGTCTTCTACACTCTAGAATAATATCATCTTTATCTGGGTCCACCACTTACTCTCCCTTGTGATAGTGAGTCCAGAAAAACCATAATTTTACTACCTGTTAGTGGTAGGTTTTTCCATTCCTCTTATTCCAATAATTTTCTTATAATGTTTTTTCTTCCCATAATAATAATAATAATAATTATTATTAATTTTAAGGTGTTACTTTCAAAATACTCAAAATGCAGCTATTACCACTATTAAAAATGTTATCTGATTTACATTTAAAACCCAAAAGGTATGGTTTATTTGAAACTGATGGGGCATGTTTATTACTTCCTCAAGTGAAAGAAAACCTTGTTCTATTTTTCATTAAAGGTAAGAGATGTTAATCTGATACACACACATACAGACACACACACACTACTCCTTCCCCATTTTCTCCCAATGTACTCTCCTCATACCTTCTTCTCAGATAAATGGGCTTACTTACCATTATATTAATACTAATTAGATAAAAATAGGAGAATGATTGGAAAGCATAATGCAAAGGAAGTTTAGTTGACACTTTAGAAGAGATATTTTTGCAGGGGATGATTTTACAGGGCTTTGAATTTTCTGTTGCGAAAGTAATAGAAATTAATTTTGAAATGCATTATATGTGTATGCATTACACTCTTTCATGTACCTTACTGTGAACAACATTTTAGAGGCACATTTTTTTAGCATGCTTTGCGTAGTACTGAATCTGCCTTTTTTTTTTTTTAATCATTGAATACATTTCTAAATTATGTAATTATAATTTACTTCATAGTTTTAATCATTGTAAAGATTCAATGAAGGATATGGTCATTTTCAAAAAAGAGAGAAAAAAGTTTTACATTTATTTCTCAATTCAAGAGATTCATTAAAAGCACATACAAGTACATTATGTATAACAGCAGAATAACACATGTATAAATATCTGCCCTTATTTGAGAGATTCAACTTGTCTGTAATTTTTAGTTAAACAATTATCTGGTAACAATGAAAGATTAATTAGCTTTCTCAAGGTCATAGCTAGTCTACATTAGAGACAGAATTTCTACTCAACTCTTTTTGACTCTAAAATCTTTCCTCTGTTCATTATGCCATATTATTTCTCTTGAAACTGTTTATAGAGGTTTAATTTAATAAACTGAAGATTTACTAAGTACTTCCATTGGCAGAGAGATTTCAAATTGGAAGCATGGCATCCCAAAATTAATTGTTAGACAAAGATGATACCTAAGGTCACTTCCAGCTCTAAATACAGTAAGCCTGTTAAATTAGAGAAAATTATATATGGTAGAATTCTCTTATTCTTCATTTTTTATAAAATTATTCTAGAATGGCTATAGCAGTTAGCTATATGTTTTCATTAGGCTAAGTTGAAGATTTTAGCTTTTCAAAAAAGCATACTCAAATTAGAAATAGATTTCAATTATCAGAGATAATTCTAAAATATTCTTTATTTTTTTTCCCTTCAGTGTATAAAGATGCATCACTAAATGTTCAAAGTACATGTGCAACAGGAAATTCTGTCATCACCAGAGGGACTTAACATTTATAAAGACAGATTGGATGATGAATTTTTTTTTTTCATTTCAACACTAGAAACTATCATTTCAGAAAGAAAAAGACTTCTTTTGCTCAGATAATAATTTTTATGTATTTCTAAGCTCTTGAGAAGCAATGCTTATTTTGCACCTTCATCATTTACTGTGTCCACCATGCCATTTCTAGTTTTAAAAGTTTTAAGCAATTACTTTTATTCTATGAAAAGATGATAACTATATTCAGATAAGTTCAAATTTTGCAATAAAAATTCTAAAAATAATTGAATAGAGTTCATAAATTATAACTCATATATATCTTCAAATTATGTTATTTGAGATGGAACATTGTGAAGAAAAATGTGCTTTAAGCTTATATATATGCATGTGTATGTATACACTATATACAAACACATATAAATACACCCCCTTTTCCAGACATTTCCCTGGTTTCCCTAATGGAAGAGAATTTCTAATTGCATTTAACACAGTATGAATTGTATAACAAAGGCAGAGAATATTAGAGTAATAGCACTTTTAGTGCCTCATATAAGACTACAAGGATACAAGTGATGATGAAATCAACTCTCAATTGTTAGATGAATGCTTTTCTACATATTTAAGTTAAAGCATGTAATTTGGAAAATAAAATATTGCTTTATTGTATTGTTCTTGCTTGAATCTTTTTTTCCCCAGACATTCATGATCAGAACAGTAAGAAGCCGGTCATGGTCTATATCCATGGTGGGTCTTACATGGAGGGAACTGGCAACATGATAGATGGAAGCATTCTAGCAAGCTATGGAAATGTCATTGTCATAACCCTTAACTACAGACTGGGAGTTTTAGGTAAGTTATTCTCTTATAATAGTAAAAATGAGTAATGGGGGTGGGGATAATTTATTGTCTTTGGATTATTTTAACTCCTAGAAAAAATCATTTTCCTCTGCATGTATGATGTTGAGTAGGCTTGCTTTCTTTGAAGTAAAAGTTAAAATCTGAATGCTAACTCTTAGCTTTATACTTAGATATGTTTTGTTTTTCTAAGACAAACAAATATGTATGCTTTTTTTTACAAAGTTAATTCTCTTTAAAATTACCCTGTCTTTTCATACTTATTCAATTCAATTAAATTTAAAAACACATTTTCTGCCTTGGGGCAGTGTTAATATTATTTTGATCAGCACTGGATAATATGTCCACATTTGGCAGAAAAAAAATTATAAACATCAAATGAAATTCAGAATCATTTCCAAATATTGTAATAGGAACTTCAGCCTTTATCAGAAGACAAGCAAGTCACTAATCATATTTCCCAGTTGTTTCTGGTTAGAATCTGGTTATCTTGACCTACATGGTTTTCTTTCCAAATCACTGTTACACATCATGTGTTATAGAATTGGATTTTTAATTGGTACTTTTTTTTTTTTTTTTTTTAACAATTTAGAATATAAAGATATTGATAATATAAATGGAAACTTCAAGACTTAAATGTGTTGCTATTTTCCTTTTATTTTTATT
The DNA here is from genome assembly GCF_048593235.1 of Sminthopsis crassicaudata. NCBI lineage: Eukaryota > Metazoa > Chordata > Mammalia > Dasyuromorphia > Dasyuridae > Sminthopsis > Sminthopsis crassicaudata. The sequence goes on from NC_133619.1 coordinate 231,815,780, forward strand.
TGTCATTCTGTATCAGGGATGGGCAAACTAAGTTTTATTTCAACATTTACCTTTCATGAGTCAGAGAGGTGTTTTCCCTAGTTCTGCTGTCTACAGTTGTATTTTTATAATCAGTAATGAAGGTGTCTTTTATACTTACCTTTGGTGGAACACATATATTATGCAATGCATGTGCATTTAAAGGACAGAAAATATATGTTTTTAATGTTCTATATTTTGGTTGAAAATGCCTGATTTTAATTCTAATAATAAATAAATGATTAAAGACATGCATCTGAGAAACATAATAGTAATTTATTTTATAAATAAGTAGATATTATTGACAGAATTTTAATTTTAAAATGCTAATTTCATTTGTATAACATTTCATAGTAATTGTATTATCAATTTGCATTGTATGGTAAACTAGACATGTATGAAAAATTATGGAAATCCTAATTTAGAAATCTCAGACAAAACTGACAATACATTTTCACAAAATTGATCCACTTCAGATGATGTTAAATCATTTGAAATGTATAAATTAACTTTTATTCCAAATCATAGTGTTTAAAACCCTTTTTTCCCCCTTCTTCCTTCCTAATCTCTTTTACTTCTTCCCTCCCTCCTTGCAAACTTCTTTTCCTTCTTCCTTATTTCCTTTGCTTGCTTGTTCCCTCCCTCCCTTTTTTATTTTCTTCCTTCTCCTTCTTCCTTTTCCTCCCTTCCCCCCTTCATTTTTAACTCTCTCTCTTCTTTCTATTTGTGACTTATTTTAGGGACTTCCCCCCCCCTAATTATTTTTTAAAAATGAATCCTTTCCTTTAATTATCGATATGGTTTCCAGAATAGTCTGACTAGTTAAAAGACTTCTTGTTATTGCTTTGGCCTTGTGTAATTGAAACAGGAAATCAAGTTTCTTTTCTTTTCTTCATTTTACACAAAAGGCCCATTCTAACAAAAAAACAGAGAAAGAGGACAATCTTGTGGGTCACTTTACAAATCAGTTTCAAAAGGAGCAGTGTATTTTACTGCATGTAGTTATATCAAGCTTGAAAGAGCCTTTTGGTTCTGTTTTCCAAGTGAAACTATGCAAAGTTTGCCAGCATTATTATGTTGTACATATGATATATTTATATTATTTATAATGCTGGACTTCAGAAAAAAAAAAAAAAACTTTTTCTGTGAACATTGATTATTTTATTATTTTAAGAGGGTCTAATAATTCCTCTTTTGCTTGCTAAGCATTTTTTTTTGTTTTTAACATACAAATTATTTCTATCATAATGTGCCAAAAATTACTTTTTGAAAAAAAATTTAAAATTAAATATTCATTTATATTAGAAAATTAAATTTTTTTTTCTCCTCACAGATCCAGAGTTCTTAAAGCTTGAAAGTCTTAGGATACCATAAGTAATATCTTTAGGAAAGAATGAAAAAAGAGGATTTAGTCAAGCTTTAGATATGATTTCATCACTACTATGGAATGATGAAAGATACAAAGCAATTTTTTTTGTTTGAGTCAAATACTGTTGTATTCAATAATGGTTAGTTGTGTGATGGGTTTTGAAATTTTTTTAAGTTTCATGTTTTTGTTTCAGATCATGAGCTTTAGATGTAAGATATTTGTAATAAAATCATTTTTTCTAGACATCGTTTTAATACCTATCTGTGTATTTCATGAAAGGTCAAAAAATAAAGTTGACAAAGTATATTTTCCATTCATGTATATAGATATATAGATATATACATTATTATGCATTAAATGCAAATACTGTGCATGCATTTGCTATTTACTATATAATACGAATCCCGAATATAATATAATCATATACACATATATGATCTCATAATATAATAAATTATAACACATAGTGTTATAGAAATTATAATTTTATATAGGTTTAAAACATTTTTTAAATAGCTCATATATAAGTATCACATGTTTTTATAAGTAGTGGTAAAATCAAATTAAATCAAATGAATGGCAAAATAAATCCTAAAGAAATTTTATAATCAGGAAGCACCTCAGGAGACCTGGCTTCTAGCTCTGGCTCTGATCCTAAACAGTACAGTGACTGCTTTTGGGCTTATATCAGTTCAAGGTCTTCATCAATTAAAAAAAAAAAAAAAAAAAAAAAGGTTAGATTAGATTATCATTCAAGTACCTTTCTTCTTAGCAATTCTATGACCATGAAATGTAAATAGTGCTTGTGTATCTCAATTGGTTTCTTCCCCATTAAAAAAAAAAAAAATGCCTTAAACAAATCACAGTAAAATCAACTAAAATAATAGAGCTAATAAGTAATAGGGGAAAAAATAAATAAAGCTAGATTTGTTTTCCAGTACATACGTGTTTTATTATTATTATTTTTAAAGGCATCTCATCAAACTTCAACTCTCATTGATTCAGCAAACTCCCAGACTGCAAAACTTAATGGCAGTAATGTTTATTATTCCTGAGCTCTCTCAGATTTGTCCAATTTAGCATTTTAAATGACCAGGTAAAATGGTTTTGAAGGTGATGGAGGGTTGAGTAGGGTGGAGAGAGCAGTGCTCTGCCTTTAGGAGCAGTTGTGAAATTTAGGAGGAATCAAAGGAGTATTGTGAAAATAAGTGGAATAACAAAAGTAAAAGCACTCTGCAAACTGTGATGCACCAAACTAGGGTAAGTTGTTTTTATCTTATTTTGTGGACAGATCTTAGATATCATCATCCAGGCTTCAGCAAACCAAACTCCTTTTGTTTTCAAATATGTTAGTGTTGACTGCCATCTATCTTTTGTGACTGGCTGAAGAAAGAGGTCAGTATTTCCAGATCAGTAATCTCATACTTCTACCTAGTATTTGACGTAAAATATATATATCAAAATGATTTCTGTTTTTTTGCAATTGTTTGTTTGCAATTGTGTGTAAAACCTGAAGATAAAAATCACTTTGTGCTGCTTGAACTCAAGTTTTGTCCAAAGTGTTTGATCAAGAGATATGTATTTCTCCCAGATAGGTAACCATGATTGGATTGTCTCTTGGTGTTTTTTCACAGGTTTTAGGACATTACATTTGAGATTTAATTATGTTTAATTTAGTTTCCAAATCCAACTCATTTCAGAACAGCTTCCTGTGTCTTCTTCCTAAAAATGCTGTGAAGAGTTTGTAGGATGTGAACATGACTTGAAGATATCTTTCCCCCTATACCTTATCCGTCTCTCTCTCCATTATGCCAAAACCATCTGTCACATCCCAAATATACAATTAAGCTCAACTTGCTATTACCCAATTCCTACAGATTTGTACCTTGAGGAAAAAGCTGCTTCAGGACAGATGTACTAATACTTTGCCCTTATATCCCTGTTTGTGATATTGTCTTGTCATTTAATGCTCAGTATGGTTTACTAATGGGAAAGGATGCTAAGTAATACATTTATGTTCAACTCTAAGATCTGAGTCCAACAGGCTTGTAGAAAAAAAAATGGGGTCTCATTAACTTGATTTGTCAAATAAGCAACTATACTGAATTGTCATATAATTGCAATTCATAGGTAAAAGATGAATTGATCCCCTCTCTAGTTCTGGCAGATCTGAAGCCCAGCTCTTTGTAGGAAGCTATTTGTTTGAGAGGTGTGTGAGTGCATACAGAAAGGATGCTTAGAGGGAAACTCACCAGTACTTCACAGCTGCCCCTCCTTTCCCCCTCACCCTTTCCAAGCAAAGGGAAGATGGGAAGGGTTCTGATTATCTGCACAATTGCACCTGTTTTCTTTAACAATGCTTATTTATCAGGCTTTTAAAAAAGTGGTTATTAGATACTAAAAACTAAGATTAAGAGGAAGAGAGATTCTTTAAAAGGTTATATAAGAGCAACTACAAAGCATAGTGGTTAGAACAGTGAAGTTTAAATCAGAAAAGCTCTGAATTTGAAATATGCCACATATGTTTAACTAGCTCTGTGTCCCTAGAGAAGTCTTGTAATCTCTCTTCCCCTACATTTCCTTTTCTGAAAAAAAAATGAGGACTATAATAGAACAAATCTTAAAGAACTACATAAATATGTGTTTACTATCAACATTGTCATTATCAGTAGTTTTTTCTGCCATTGTAGAACTTACCTCATATTGTTGTAGATCAGATTCAAATGATAATAGTTCAATAATTCAGATTTGAAGCTCATAATGTGATAATACACCGTGGATAATAAATTAAAGGGAAAAAAAAAAACTTTATTTGATAGGTTAAAAGAATCAGTTTAAAATAATATGAGATTAAAATAAAATATTACTCAGTTTCTCTTCCAGAATCAGCACTGAAAAAAGAACTCATGTTAAGTCTTAAGTCTCTGATACTACTAATGACAGAGCAAAAAACAAAACAAAACAAAACAAAACAAAAAAACAAAAAAAACCACCACTTTCTGAAAGGGCCAGCTTGGTTCACTTGTTACATGTAAAGATTAGGATTTCACATGGTTTTATCTATAGAAAAATAGTCAGAAAATGAAAAATAGAAAAGCAGATACAAATCTTTTCTTAGGAGTGTTTTCCTCTCTGTAGCATTACCCAACAGAAAATAGTTTCTACCACTAGAAAATATACACAATGTACTTAGACTATATTGTAACACATGTAAAATGTATGGTATTGCCTGTCGTCGGGGGGAGGGAATAAGGGAGGGGGGGTAATTTGGAAAAATGAATACAAGGGATAATATTATAAAAAATATATATATATAATAAAAAAAATTAAAAAAAAAAAAAAAAGAAAATATACACAAATACAGCTAACTATAATTAACAAAGTGGCATAATAAATGTATTAGAGGAATTAAAAAAAAAAATACTATGAGAGGTTCAAAGAAGAGGGTCAATACCACTAGGGAAAATCAGTGAAGATTTCTTGGAGGAGGTAAGATTTGAATTGGGTTTCAGAGGAAAGACAAAAATTCCAAAGTGGCAGGAAGAACCAATATATTAAATATGCACAAGCAAAGAAGCTCATATCATTTTTATTATCTTTGGAGGAGACAGCAAAGTCAAATATGACTAGAGGGAAACATATAATAAGATAATTTAATAAATAAGGTGGTACCAAATTATGGAAGACCTTAAATGTCAAACAAAAATATGTGAATTTTAATTTGATATTAAAAGGAAGCTAATGAATATTTTTTGAGTAAAGGAATGAAATAATTCAATTGTTTTTGCATTTGTTGTTATTTTTCTTCTAGGAAATGTGTGTTGATAAAAGAATTCTTACTATTTAATCATAAGAAACAGACAGAAATTTCAGGTAGAGCTCAATTCAAGAAAATGTTTATAACAGTGAGCAGATGTGGCTATGCTAGTTATTTATAAGACAAATACCTTTCATAAAGTTTTTTCCCTCCCACTTATTACAAAGAAAGGTAAAGACTAAAACTATAAAATTGGAATAGCAGTATTCATCATGTTGATTTTATTCAAAGATCTTGAGGCTTCTATTGTGAAAAAATCCTTCCATTTAAAATAGGGTTACTAGACTGATAAATTAGAAGAATGAGATGAGTATGATTCACTTAGTTTTTACTCAACCTTTTGATATTGTCTTAAGCTCTTTTTGTGGACTGAATTGAGATATACTAGCAAGATACCACAGTTTGGTGTACTTGGAACTGATTGAATAGCTGGATTCAGGGCATTTTCTAATGTTTTGATTTCAGATTGGAAGGAAATCCCTAATCCAGTGCCTCAGGCATTTATACTTGACCCTGTCCTATTTAGTATTTATCCATATCTTAGATGAAGCCATAAAAAGAGATCAGATTATTTTTATACAATTTGAATAGAAAAAGGAATCAAAATGTTTTTCACAAACTAGTACATTGTACTTAGAATATCTAATCTCATTCTAGGACTAATATCCCTATGTCTCTAAGGTGGGAAAGTGGAAATCAAAGACATGTTAAAGCAGTCAGTCCTATTTCTGTTGTTTCCTAAAGACACTCTCTCTCTCTCTCTCTCTCTCTCTCTCTCTCTCTCTCTCTCTCTCTCTCTCTCTCTCTCTCTCTCTCTCTCTCTCTCTCTCTCTCTCTCTCTCTCTCTGTGTGTGTGTGTGTGTCTGTCTCTGTCTCTCTCAGTCTTTGTTTCTCTCTGTGTCTTTCTGTGTGTGTTTGTGTGTGTGCCTGTCTGTCTCTCTGTCTGTTTCTCTCTTTTGATTTCTTCCCAGTAGGGTCTGAAGCCACATATGTTCTTTTGCAAAAAAAGAAGAAATATAGTCTTCTCCCACATTCTTAAGTCAACTCTGCCCTTAACATTAAGATACAACATCAAATTATCCTTATTACCAATCCTTATTACCAATGAGGAGATTTCTTTGCAAATCATCCAGGCTTGAACCCTGGGAAATACACTAAATCCAGTACATTGAAATAATTAGATACAAATAAAGTGTTATAATAGAGCCAAAATTAGCTTCAAAAGTATAAGAATGAGGGGGTATGTCTTGATAATGGCTTATATGAAAAACATCTGGGGAATTTAAAGAAACCCTAAACTCAAAAAAATTAGTAGCACTGATTTAGAAGTTGATTCAGTAAAAGGTATATTGAGCCTGAAGGCAGGAAGACATGAGTTCAGATTAAATTCAGGCAAATTAGCTAGGTGACCCAGGGTATATCATTTAACCTCTCCTTACTTCAGTTTCTATTTTTGTAAATTTGGCCTTTCCCATGCTTGCTGTGAGAATAAAATGAGATAATATTGATGAAACTCTTTGCAAACCTTAAAATGATAAATGAATGGCAATCATAATAATGAATTTAAGACATAAACTTTGGTTTAATCAATATAGGAAACATTTTCTCAACTGTGTGCTCCAATAATAGGAAGAGTTGTTTCAGGAACTAGTCATGGATACTTTTCAAGCACAGACTTCATGAATCCTTTTTGGGGGTATATTGTTAAAACCATTCCTATTTAGGTATGCATTGTACTTCCTAACTTCTGAGGTGCCTTCCATATCTAAATTTTTATTATTCTATTTCTCTCTCCCCCTTTTAACTATCTTGGTTTTAAGGTCCCAGGATTTTGTTTGTTCTTTTTATTCAATAGAAATATCAAATGTCCTACCTTCTCTTTAAATGTTTCAATTTAATGGCCATCTCTGTTCATTAGAAAGAAAGTATAGTTATTGGCTATCTTTGTGCATTGGAATGGGGATGTAGTTTTTTACCTCATTTAACTATTTCCTCCCTCCTATGTTGTTTCTGTAATGGCTGGTTTCCTCTAGATACTGTAGTAATCCTAGAAGATCTACAAAGATTAACCATTACCACTGGCTATTTGGATCATTAGGTATTTTCAAGGTGTTCAAAATGTACTACTTCTATATGACTATAATCAGATTGTACATCTTTGAATCATTCCTAGCCAGTCAGCCTGATATGGTGATACACAGTAGAAAACAAAAAGACCCTCAGACGCCTACATGAATATTGTTAAAAATGGTATAGATGGTATTCTTAAATGTCCTATTTTATTTTAGGAATTTCTGGATCTTCTTGACAGAAGTATTGCCTTAAATAATTTGGTCTCTCTGTACCCTCATCTGTAAACATGTGAATATTTAACTTGAGTAAAAACAAATGGATTGGATCAGTTGGTCTCAGATCTATTTCAGCCCCAAGACTTCCTATCTTAGCCTCTTTTCTAATCTAAAAAGTGAGAGTTGAACAAGAACTTTTCTAAGTACTATGAATAGATGAATTCCAGTGATCAAACTATTTATGAGAGACCCTTTTTTCCCTAAATATTCCTGAGTTCCCTATTCATTGTTCCTAGCCTTACTTATAATTGAAATCTCCATTTTTAGAAAGGACTGTTATAATGTGTTATAATGTTTCTTTGAAGGTATTTTCCTTCTCTAGTATGATACATATATATATATATATAATAGTGTTATTTCTTAGAAGCAGCAGCATGGTATATTGCAAAGATTACTGACAGTAACTACTGACAGTAAATACTTTGGTTCTAGTTCTATTGATTTATTAAGTGATCTAGAACAGTAATGTCAAATTCAAATAAGAATGGGGTCTACTAAACCACACATAATGATCCCTGTGGTATTAGAAAACCATGTGTTTATATACTTGTCTTAATATATCAACACATTACAGTCAGACAGCAAATACATTTTAATTTGGTTTGAACATACATGAGAGTATTTTGACCCGCATGTGGCCAGACAGCATGTTTGAACTTTCTGATTAAGAACAAATAATGAAAAGCATTGAACTAAATGATTTCTACTTAATTTTGCAGTGTCAGAAATTCTCATTCTGTCTATTTCTTGTTCTCTCCATGTATATATATTCATAAACACATATGTATGCATGTATATGTCTGTAACACATTCCCACAATATGTCATACTGTTGCTAGTGATAACTTGGCAATATATGTTTGTGATATTTCCCGAATATTTTTCTTGCCTCAATAATATAATTTATGAAATGCCATATGGTTTTGAAGATATTGTTGTTTGCTAGGCAGAAGTTGATGTTAGTGATTCTTTCTATACAATCTGTTTCTTTTAATAAATATTTTAATCAAATTGATTTTTTTTTAACATGCAGTAGCCAATATATGTGTTAAAAATTTTATTACCTTTCAGAGTTTGGTACTATAATCTCTTTGGTTACTTAGGCCACTAGAGTTATATTCAGATAGAAATGGATACATGCTAGTCAAATATTGATTTATAAAAATCACAAATTAACATTATAACAGTTATATTTTACTTTTATTCATTTTGGAGAATATTTCCCAATTACTTCAGGTTAAACAATTTGAGTTTTCTGACTTAGAGAATTATTTTCCTCCCTGCTATTTGGTGGAAACATATGTATTGATAATAATACAATTTTTAAAGAGAAAAGTTATAGAACTATGCTTCTAAAGACAGCTATATAAACCTTGAGACAAATGACATAATACAAATCTGATATTGCAAAGCATGTCTTCTGTAAAATGAAATGTTTTCTTGACCATGAGTGCATGGTGAAATTATTCTTTGCCTTAAAGATGTTAATAAAGGAATTTTTAAATTAAAAATAATGAGGTTATTAATTACTATGCTTACAATAGGGATTCTAATTATTTGTTCAGTAAAGATGGAAGTCAGGCCTTTGGCAACTTTATTAAGCTGGAAGACACATAGTCAAGTATTAGAAGTGATAGAAAGTTTAAAAATCCACCTAACCATCTATTTTTTCCTATTTGACATTAGTCATGAAGGAATACAGGTCACTCATTCAAAGTATAGATCATGATTTTGTAAGGAAGAAATGTATTATTTATTTCATATTTCAGGATATTATTCATGTTGATATATTGTTATCATGTGAAAGACAAGGTAAAATATCACTTTGTTCTATTTTGTAACTAAATTTGATACTTTAATGTCATAATTTTAAAATCCTTCCTTCTCCTTTTTCTTCTCCTTTCTTCTGTCTGTCTTTGTTTCTGTCTTTTCTCTCTGTCTCTCTTCCCCATCCCTCCCTTCCTCCCCCCCTCTTTTCAATAGAATAAAAAGATCTGTTATAGAAGCATATAGGGTTCAAGCATCGCTAAGTACTTAATCTGTGCAGAGAAGGTAGTGGTTTAAGAAATCTAAGAGGATATATCATCGGATTAGGAAAATTAAAAGTTTTCTTTATTTTCATTTGACTAAAATTTACAAAGATTTGTTGTTTTGCTTAAATTTTTAGTTGATTAAAATGATCTATTTGTGTATTATTGTAATCTCTTCTGTTGTGAATATTAAGACTTAATAGTTGATAGAATTGCCACCATCTTGTCTCAAATTAATATGCTATCTTGTACTGTTCTACTCTACTGACACCTGGTGGCAGCACATCTACATTGTAGGACCGAAGGAACAAGAAGAATTCTTTTATGTTTAAAATGAAGTCAGATCTGATGAGACTTATGCCATATGCCCAAAATGTATCTTTAATAAACTTAAAAAGGATCCACAGCCTCATTGATAATTATTTGCATTTTATATTTATATACATTATCCATGTTTAATCATAAATAACTAAAACTCTAAACTTTAGATATTGTATAATTATTCTGTCTAGAGGACTTTTTCAATTCATATTAACTTAAGGACTTATATGTTTGCCAAATTAATGGAAGCAGAATGATATATTAAGAAAATATGTACTATGTACTATAAAATATATAGAAAAACATATAAATATATGTTATATATACTATGTAAACATATAATGTAGGTAATGTATTATATTTATATAATGTAAAATTTTAAATGGACTATGTACTCTACTGAAGAGAAGGCTTGCTTTTGAAGTCTAGTTTTGCCATTTTTGAGATTGCATTTTTTGGGGTAAGACCCTTCTTTTCTCTAGGACTCACTTTCAAAATTTGTAAAGTCCAGGTATTTGGAATTTGGTTATCTCTAAGATTTTTCTAAGACTGCTATATTATGAGTTCACTGTATTGAATTCTAAAATATACAGACAGCATGGGCTCTGCAAGAGATAACTATATTTATATTTGAAACAGATCTAGTGAGAAGTTTCTCTTTCTAAGAACAAGATCACTTTTTTTTTTTTTTTTTTTGGTTTAATATGATCTTCCTTTAATTTCAGACTAACAATTGAAAATGTTTTAGTTAGAGTGAGAATCTGGTCTGTATATACAGAATTAACATTGATTCTGAGATTTAATTTTAGTTATAAATGAGAAGAGCTCTCTCTCATTTATAGCTACAATTAAGTTTATGATCAAAATTGGGATGTTTCTCTATGTTCTACTTCAGGTTATTGTTGTCTTTCTTCACAATTCCAAAAATTCCTTATCAAATCAATCCCAATCTTCAAATCAAACTTAGACTAGAGGATTGGGAGAACATATAGAAACATCCCAATTTTGATCATTTTCTTGAAGAAATCATTTTTACCCACTTCTGTCCTTATTATCCTATGCAACTTCCCTGATACGTTAGACATGAGGATAAAGATTCAGTTCCACGTAATTAGAACTCCCAAGAGAGGAAACTCTCTATAAGCAGGGCATCAGCTTTTATGCAATTTATAATTATTGAGTATTATCTAGATAATTAAGATGTTAAGTTACTTGCACAAAGTAATTGATAGAGGGACCACAATCAATATGTAACAGAAAAGGAACTTGAAACAAAGCCTTCCTAGCTTTGATGCAGACTTTCTATTCTATTCAGTATATCCTGTTATCTATCTTAAACATATTTAAGATAAATAATTCTTTCAAGTCAACTAATGGCAAATCTAAAAAAAAATAATAGTGTGATCTGGTTTACCTTATATACCTTCAAAGAAGCAGCATGACATAGTACTTAGGAAATGGGGACTGGATTCAGATTCATGTATTCCAATACTTCCCCAGACATTTACTAGCTTTTGAACCTGAGTAGGTAATGTGCCATAATCTCATCTTCCACCTCTAAATTTATAATAATATTATCATATAACCTGTGCCATGACAAACATTAAAATAGTTATATTTCATTGCATATGTGAAAATATTTAGTTATTATATTTGTCAAAAAGTAATTTCTGCACATATTCACAGATACCTATAGAAAAAATACATAGTACACACATATAAACACTATATCTATCTATGTAGTATATATATCAATATAGATATATATTTATATATATATATGTATATCTATATCTATATCTATCTATCTATCTATCTATCTATCTATCTATCTATCTATCTATCTATCTATCTATCTATACTTATACAGGGTGCACTAAGACTGGAGACTGTATGTGCATGCATGTGTGTGTGTGTGAGTTTAAAACTCTCCGGGAGCTTTTCTTTTTGTTTTTTCATACATTTACCATGATTACTCCAATGATAAAAGCAAAAATCTAATCTGCAGAGATAGCTAAGTGGCACAGTAAATAGAGTTCTGAACCAGGAGTCAGGAAGACCTGAGTTCAAATGTGGATTCATATACTTAATAGTTGTGTGACTGGGCAAATCACTTAACTTCTTTTTGCCTATTGCCTCAGCTATAAAATGGGCATAATAATTGCACCTACTTCCCAGGATTGCTGTGAGGAAGAAATAAGATAATGATCATAAAGTGCTTATACAGTGCCTGGGACATAGTAATTGCTATATAAATGTTAGCTATTATTATTATTTTAAAATTAAAAGTTACTCTTTACAAAGCTTAGGCTAGCGAATTTGCTTTATCTTCTTTGGATGAGGAATATATACAAACATAAGTGGTCATACACAAACCTGGATATTTTAGTTAATTGATCAGAAATGCACCTTTTTAGCAACTTTCTGTATCATATTGTCATTCTCCTGAAGGGTGTCACTTTTTGAGAAATGAATCTTATTTTATGCAAGTCACACTTCTAAAATGAATTCATTTTATTAAAAGGTTGGAATGTTTGAATTACATTTCTAAAGTTTAATGGGAAAATGAAAGATAATTCAGTTCTATACTGTACTAAATGCATAATTTTCAGATAATAGTCTTTATATTATATTGCATTGGAATGAGGGTGAATGAACTTTTAAGAGAATGTCTTAAGTTTTAATATAATGAACTTTTTTTTTGGATGAGGAATTAAATGACTAACGTGAGGTCTACAGTCAATCAAAAGAGATTGACTTAGCCATCTAGCAAACTAATTTCTTATACTATAGTGTGAACTTGAATGAACATCACACTAAATTAGTCCATTAGCACATAAATCTTGGATAAGACTAGCTAAAGCTAGAAGTTGAGCTGATTCCAAAGCTAAATAGACAGAGAAAGGTTTGGATCAGATGTAAGCAATTACACACAGTTTTAGTTTGATAAGGGAGGAAAAGGCATTTTAAAGAATTCCAATATTCAAGCAGCGATGCTACATGACTGTAAAATCGTGGAATATCACAAGATACAAAGAAGCAAAACTACAGGTGACTCAAACGACTATAGAAAGACGCATGCTGTATATAAAGCCCTCCAACATAGATGCTGATAGAATTAGGAAGATAACTTTTAATGAACTGGAATTGTACTGGGAGTTGAGGAAGGCGTAGGACATATGTGCAGATGAGAATAATATTAATCATTAAGCATTTATAAAGCACTTTGTATGTGCCAGACTTGATGCTAGGTACAGAGGGATATAAAGACAACAGTCCTTGAACTCAAGTAACTTACATTCTTTTGAGGGAAACAAAGTAATAAGGCAAAGGAAAGAGTCAGAAATGGTATTCTGACAAAATTTGAGGAAGGAGAAAACATTCAACCTGGGGGTTATTAGGGAGAAGGAGGGGACCACATTTTTTAGGACTTTGAAGTACAAACAAAACTTTTTATTTTATTGTTCAAATAATAAGCCACTGGAGTTTATTAGGAGGGGGGATGACACAGGGCTAACATGGTCAATCCTATACTTTAGGAATTATATTATTATTGGTTATTAATATTAATAGTTCATAGTAAATAATATTAATAGTTAATAGTTCAGTGGAAGATAGATTGGAATAGGGAGAGATTTGAAGTAGGGAGAACAACGGAGTATTGTAATTGTCTGGAAGTGAGATGATAAGGGTGTGTACCAGGTGGCTTCATTATCAGGGAAGAAAAGGAAGGCAACAGAGACTATGCATGGGGCAGTGTGTGTGTATGGAGCAGAAGGGAGACAGAATTAGAAAGGCTTCATGAGAACATGTTTTTTTTGAGATGGACTTTGAAGGATGGAACAATTTCAGCAGTTAAAATGGATATGGGAGACATTCCAAAGAATAGAACTGCATAAAAAAAGACTCTAAAGCTAGAGATTGGGGAATGTTGTGGGAATGAATTTTCATCTAGTTTAGGGTTTCTTAAACTTTTCCACTCATGATGAACTTTTTGCTCAATAATTTTTTTTATGCGGAACTGGATATATAGTTATATAAAATACATATACAAATCATACATTTACTGTTAATAATTCAGGAAGTTATAGAAAAAGATTCAAAATTAAAACAGGCCTTTTAAACTTTGAATTTTAAGTTAAAGAATTTAGATTTTAATTTGTTAAGCAGAAAATAGAAGTTCTGAACCAAGGATATGCTTTAAACCACAACTTAGGCATGTTTATCTGACAGGATTATGTCAGAATAAATTGTGTATGAAGAGAATGAAAGAGATGAATTTGAAGAATTTTAAGGAAAACAATTTGGGGGTCTTTATATACACCCCTAAATATACCAATAAATATATTGCATATTTTTCTTAGTCTCCAAAGCCAACTGCCAAGTCTCTTTGTTTTCTTTCTCTCCCATTCAGTTAATTTCCAAATACTATCAAGTCTTCAAAATCTGATTTGACTCACTCTGCTACTTGCTTACCTTCCTAGTTCTAATTAACTACCATTCTGTAACTCATAACAGATAAATCTTTTTATAAATCTTCCTTAAGCACTCTATTTTCATCCTACTCATTGTGTCTTTGTTCATCTTTTCATTTCATTCTAGTTATTCTCTGTCCAGCCCACCTAATGCAAAAATTATTCCCAAACAGGTACCCAGTTGATACCTCCCCTGAATTCTATAACTGTTATATTCTGTGCTACCTAATTTGGATATTGATCTTTTATACTGTTTTATTTTCTACTCTAATTGGTTCTTTGGTATGTTCTCATTAGCAAGAGTTTTAAACTCCTTGATCAGAGACCATGACCTATTCTTCTGTATTTCCAGATGTCCAGGGTTGTATAAATATTTGTTGGTTGGTTAATTGTTTAGGATACCAAATGGCATGCGACAGACTCATTGAAAAAGGAAGAATAGAATACTAGGAAAAAAGCTGAAAGTCTCTCTCTCTCTCTCTCTCTCTCTCTCTCTCTCTCTCTCTCTCTCTCTCTCTTTCTCTCTCTCTCTCTCTCTCTCTCTCTCTCTCTTTCTCTCTCTCTCTCTCTCTCTCTCTCTCTCTCTCTCTCTCTGTATATATATATGTATATATATATATATATACACACATGTATATATATATATGTATATATAAAGTTGATCTAGTTCAACTCAATATTCACAGGCTCAGAGAAGTGATATGATTCACCTGCCCCCACACAAAGGATTTGATACATTTGAATTATCTAAATGTAAACATTAAGAGCTGTATAATTCCATGTATAACTTGTATATCAAAATTGTTTATGTTCTATCAATATTCCACTTTTACAAACAAAATTAAAATCTTCGTTTCGCTCAAATTTTCTATTTCTGTCATTTGCACAAATTTTGTCTTCATGTACACAGATGTTAATTGGATTGAAACCAGTAATCCAATGGTATATAACTAAAAAACATTTTAAAAAATGCATAACTTACTTTTGAGTTTGATCTACTTTATTAAGATTCTCTCCATTACTTTCTTAAATTAAGGCAATAAAAAACCAATAAATTAAATTGTGATTTATAGTGTTTGCTGAGTTCTGAAGTGTAAATGCCCATATAGAAAGACTAACAGTCAGCTCTCATGAGGTAGTTGGAGCTAAATCTAATATACGTCTGGATGAATCATGAAAGGTTTAGTCATTGTTCCAAGTCCACCTTGGTGGACTAGGTGTTGGAACTTTTGTGCATGTTTTAATTATTCTTCCTTATGATTTCAGCCTGCCAATACGAGACTATATCCCCCTCCTAACACACACACACACACACACACACACACACACACACACACACACACACACATTTATTTACCCTATCCTTTCAGCAGGCATTTCCATAGAGTAAAGTAGGTTCAAAATATACAGGCTTCTTGACACATACATTGAGAATTTGCAGTTAACAGATGAATTGCCACTTCTTGGAAACAACAGATTCCTGCATTTTCTTTCTGGTTGTCATACTTATATATATGCATATGTCTACATTCATGTGTGTATGCAGTCTTTATGTATATGTCAAGATTAGTTTGGTGTTATCCAAAAACCTAGTTGCTGTCAAGTAAGATTGTCTCACGTACAAAGTTCTCAAGATAAGATTTGTGGTACTTCTCCCCCTTTCATGTTCAATTTGCTTTCATTTAAAAGCTTTCATGGGTTATCTTGAAGATGATAACAGTACCTAGATTTTTTGATGTTCTCCATGTTTTTCTATCTCTGATGATTGTAGCAATAGCAGCTATTTTTGTTGATTTTATTATCTGGACCTTTATTACCAGGAGTAGGCCTTTTATTTTGTATCTGTATCTTAAATTCTAAGATCACAAAACTGATTGTTTTCTCTATATTTATATCTTTATCTTAACTTGCAAAGTTGTAAAGCAGACATTTTCACTATAGCAAGCCTTATCTGAGGGAGTATCACATAATGCATTAAGCATTGAATTTGGAGTAAAAGTATATAGGAATAAATCATAACTTAACTCTTTATTATGTTACAAAACCAAATTACTTAATCTCATAAATCCTTAGTTTTTTTCATCTAAAATTTGATATTAACTAACATTAAGGATTCTTAAATGAAGTTCATGAATTTTTAGTGTTCTTTTTTGATAACTGTATTTTTATATAATTGGTTTCCTTTATAATACTTTGTATTTTACTTTGTAAATTTAAAGATAGTATTATGAGAAGAGGTTCATAAACTTCACCAGATTGCCAAAGAGGTCCATGAAAGGAAAACAGGTTAAGAATGCCCATTCTACATGATTTCTCTAATTTTTCTAGCCCTAAATTCTATAATTATCTTTCTCTTAAATTCCATGGAATTTAAAAAGAAGACATAACTATTTTTTTTTCAGAGGACTACTTCATTCTAATATACATCATATTCTAACTCACCTTTCTAATATACATCTCCTTTGTCATGATGAAATAGTCACAGGTCCTAAGTTTATTTATTTTAAATATTATACTGCAACATTTGCCAACCCAGTTTTTAGATGAATTAAAATTATCTACAGTCATATGAAAAAATGTTCTAAATGACTATTGATTAGAGAAGTACAAGTTAAAACAACTCTGTAATACTAACTCACTGTCAGATTAGCTAGTATAACAGAAAAGAAAAATGATAAATGTTGAAGAGGATTGGGAAAATTGGAACACTAATGCTTTGATGGTGGAGATGTGAAGTGATCCAACTCTTTTGGAGAGCAATTTGGAAATATTCCCAAAGTACTATAAAATTATGTATACCCTTTGATTGAGTAATACCAGTACTAGGTCTGTATACCAAAGAGATCAAAGGAAAAAAGGACCAGATGTAAAAAATGTTTCTAGCAGCTCTTTTTGTGGTGGCAAGGAATTAGAAAATGAGGGGATGCCCATCAATTAGAGAATGGCTAAACAAGCTGTGTAATATGAATGCAATGATACACTATTGTGTTAAGAGAATGATGAGCAGGCCAATTTCATAAAAATCCTGGAAAAACTCATACGAATTGGTGCTGCGTGAACTGAGCATAATCAGGAGAACATTGTATATAGTAACAGCAAAATTGTGTGAAGATTAACTTTGATAGACTTAGCTGTTCTCAGCAAGAGAATGATTTAAGACAATTCCAAAAGAGTCGTGATAGAAAATGCCATCCACATCCAGATTAAGAAATATGAAATCTGTATGTAGATTTAAGCATATTATTTTTTGCTTTTTTGTTTTGTTTTTTCTTTCTTATGATTCCTCCTTTTGCCCTATTTTTTCTTTCAAACATGAATAAAATAAAAGCATATTTAATATGATTGTACATAATATAACCTATATCAGATCGATTGCTACTTTGGGGTCAAAGAAGGGAATGGAAAGAGGGACAAAAAATTGGAAATTAAAATCTTATAAAAATAAATGTTGAAAACTATGAAAACTGCCTTTACATGTAATAAAAATAAATAAATACTTTTAAGTGGGGGACAAACACTTGCCAACCAAAGTCCATCAGTATATTTGATGTTTTACTCATTTCCACTTAGAGCATCTCTGACCTCTCTTATCCTCATTTCATCATTCTGTAAATGAAAGCTGTTGGAATGTGATATTTATAATTTAATCTTAAACTAACATTCTCATGAAACAGAAAAAAGTCAAGATTTGTTTTTCTCATTCCTAAAATAGCATATAATGAATCACACTTCATATACCTACATACATTGGTGCGTATGTCTATAAATCTAGCTCAAAAAATTCATTGACTTTCACATTAAAAAGCATTATTGTTTGATTCTAAATCAAAGGCACTCAAACTGTGTGGACTCACTATAACTGACCCACGTGCTGTAAATGCCTCTAAATGTCACATGTTTTAAAAATTAGATTTTTAGGAACCATTTAAATTCTTTGTGCATTTTCTTTTTAAGGAGGGCAATCAATTTTTTATATCCTTGATGTATGTAACACCTATATATCATTTGCAGATTATCTCCAAAATTATTAGTTTTTACATATTACAAGGGTATTAGCAATTTTAGTCATCTTCCTTTAACATTACTAGGCTTTCAAATCAGATAAAAAGGTGTGAATAATTTTAATAGTTTCGAGAGTTGATTGTGTGTGTGTGTGGGGGATAAACTGGAAATGAAAGCTTATATTAGCATCAGTTTAACAGGGTTTAACTCTAAAATTAGCAAAATAGAACTGAATAGAATGTCCTTAAATTGATGCTCCTTTAAAGGGACATGATGACGTAGGATATATTACATTGAAATTAAAATCATAGAATTAAAATAAACTTGTCATGCTATTTTTCTTGTTTCATGTGTATTTAAGAATAAAATCATAGACTCAGATGATAATGTTTCAAAATCCTTTATGAAAGTAAATTACATTAATTTTATAATATATGCTTCTAAGAATGTGATAGGACCATTTTTATTGTGCAGATCTTTAATCCTGGAATGGACTCATCTAATATGTATGTATTCTTCTTCCCCAGAATATAGATCTGTAAGCCTTCTCATCTTGGGCATTTTTTTTTTTTTTTTTTTTTTTTTGGTTTATGGGCTCCAAAAAAAATCTTCCATTAAAATCTGTGTAATATGCTAGAGGCCTTCCTTTAGATACTTTAACATTATTTTGATACTAAAGTAGCACTGGGACTATCTTTTATTATTTCGTACCTTTACTATAATATCCATCCACCTCCTCTTCCACCAAGACAATCCCTGTATAATATCTTTTAACATTCCAAAATCATAAAAAAGTATGAAAAATTACATATTATACAGTTTGTATTCATAAATTTATTAATTCAGTACATATTTATTGAGTGTCTTCTATATGCAAGGCACTTTTTTACACACTTTTTAGGTGTGTTATATACTATTTCAAGCTAGAACAGTTGTAATAACAGAGGACAAATGTGTCATAATTGTGTGGGCAGGTACAATTTATTGAATCATACTGTGGATATACTTTCCATATATCTGTACTTCTAGCTAAATGGTTTGAAAACATTCAATGATTATTTCAGTGAATTTACCTTTCTTCCTACAAATCAAAGCAAAGCAAACCAACAGGTGTGTGTATGTGTGTGTGCGTGCACAGATTTGCACATGCAATTGCAGGCATAGAGAGACAAAAATGAAGGTATCCCAATTTCTTATTAAATTTTTGGTCTTCATCAAGTTGAGAAAATACAATTTGATTATTACTTATAATTGCATATTTCATTAATACTCAATTGCTTTTCACATTTCCCTTGCTTGATAATATTAACTAGAACACTTTGAACAAATCATAATGTTATAGACTATAATTATGAATCATCATCATCATTACTATAACCTGGAATTTCATAAGTAAAGTCTCCTGTCCTGGAGATTCCCTCCACTTATGCAAATTGACAGCTGTATTCAGTAACCTGGAATATCAAATATTGCCTTGGGCAGTGGTGAGAGGCTGTCACTTCTTTGATCACATAGCTAGTATATTTTAGAGACAGTGCAAACTCAGCACAGAAATCTACGGACTATCTTCTATCTAGCATGCCATAGTATTACTAATCCTCCTCTTCCTCCATTCTCCTCCTCTTCTTCCTCACCCTTCTCCTCTTATTTCTGCATCTACTCTTCCTCTTTCTCTTCTTCCTCCTTTTTCTCCTTTTATTCTTCCTCCAAATATTTGGTTTATACATTTTTGGTGAAAGCTATTGAATTGCTCCTGCCTTTCTTGGAGGATAATATTACCTAAGTGTCCCCCTTGAAAAATCAGATTCAGTATAGTTTAAATGTAGACTGATATAGCATTATGGAAAAAGTCCTGAATTTGAGCTCAAAAGAACCTGAGTTTGAATCCTGGCTGTGCTTCATATTACATATTACATATTACTGTGTGATCTTACATAAGTCACTTTACTTTGGGCTTGTTTCTTAATCTATAAAATGTAGGGTTTGAACTTGACAATTTCCAATCTCTAGAAGAACGAAAATTTAGAGAAACTGTCAATCACTGTACCTACTATGAAAGGCATTTCCCGATTTTCATTAAAATAAGCAGGGTTAATAACACAGCAATCCTAGAAGACTCAGTGGCATTTTGGGAATAAAACTACCTATGAAGAGAAGACAAAATAAAACAAAAACTACTTGGTTCAGGCAAGGAAGCACATTCTTGATGATCTTTAGTGCCTTTCCCTTCAATTCTGACAATGACATCTCTACTCCAATAGTACCTAAAGCCTCTTAGGGAATGACTGTGAATATTGAGTGAATAAGGCTCTTCTCAGTGATGGATGTAAGTGGATTCTTCAGCAAAAAAATTGTAGGTAAAGGTTAGCAGCTGAGAAAAATCATCAATTTTCATCTTTTCATTTTTTGTCTCTTAATCAAAAATGATGACTTTCATCTGGGGATTTGAATGATGTGTTTAGTCTTCATTTATTATTGCCGGATCTCTTGTAGCTGTAGAGCTTCCTTGAGAGCCTAGATTGATTAGAGTGTTATAAAATAATGAGGAATAAAGTAAAATCACAGGTGGAAAAAAGTAAACTGATCTATTTTTAAGGAAGAGAAGGTTTAAAATATTCTTCTAATTGTGTAAAAGTTTGAACCAGATTGCTAATTTTTAGTTTTAATCATAATTTCAGATAATTAATAAATATTTAGAAAAGTCAAATTATATTCCCTAGATGTTGAGTATTTAATTCTGTTGATATAGATGAAAAGCTTTACAAAATAGGTTATTTTAATAGAATTTTTAATTCTCTCCCCCTCCCTCCATCATTTACTTCTTTCAGTGATAATACTATGCCTTAACTCTCTTAACCCTCATTCTTCCTTTCCTATTACTACTCTATGTTACCAGGATGAGAAAGAAAATTCTCTATCAGTTTTATTCTCCTTGATATATGTAATCTACTGAAATATAACCTCCTCATAGCTAAAATTTCCAAAAGGATACTAAGAGACCCAAGAGAAACATAAAGAAAACCAAAAAAGAAACTTAAAAAAAATTGTATGTGTATGAATATGAATATTGCTGAACCCTATGCGAATATCCTGGATTATGTAAGGATGGCTTCCACTCATATATTTGCAAATAGCCTATTTTTGGAATGCATTTAGTGAGAGATTTATTAGGCATTCCCTATTAAAGAGACACTTTTATATTGTTACACTTTAGGACTTGTTTGGGTATATGTAGCTGCACCTTGAACAAACAATATAGATCATCGAGAAAGCAATTGCTTTGTATGTTTATTTAATTGTCAGAGTAATTTGCTTGGTTTTGTTTGCAGGGCTATTTTCGCCCCTATATTTTAAATAGTGAAGAACTTCATCTCTTTTGTTCTACTTGATTTATAGCTCCAGAGAAGTGTGGAGTATCCCATCTGTGCTGGGTATCTTTTCACCTAACAAATAAGTATTCCATACTATATTGATTGATTGCCGTCTTACTTAATATACATGACAGTCTGAATTCAATAAAGAAAAAAATCTAAGAATTTATTAATGATGATATACTCTCCCTTCATGTATTTTCTAGCCAGATGAATTTCATGAATTGTATAATCCTCCCCATATTATAGACTGGTGGTTTGTCTTCTAATTAATCTCCAAAATTTGGTTCTTAGATTATGTATATATAGTTTTTACTACTGGAATCAAACATGAAGCCTTTCCAGTTTGGTACAGCTTGTCAGAAACTTGTGGCCCATTGGCATAGCATGCGAGATAACACCTCTGAGTACTTCTCTATTAGAGGAGCAGTTTTTGTGACAATTGAAATAAATTTAAAGAAATAACTATATTAAACAATGGTGCATAGCTTCTCAGTTGTCAGCCTTGTGAGTACGATTCTTACACAATTTGCTTTATTCTTTATATACTCAGCAACATCGAATTCTCAAATTGTTATAAAAATTATTTAATCTCTGGGGCAAAAATATCAGCAAAGAAGTTGCTACTGATGATAGAATCACTGGTTAAGACTCTTGAAACATGTTAAAGTTCATTTAGCCCAACTTTCTAATTTTATAGATGAGAACACACACACACACACACACACACACACATATACATCTTATAGATATGTGTCTTTCCTCCTACCTTTCTTAGAAATATATCACCATAAGAATTTTTAAGAAGCTAATTAACGTATCTAGAAAATCTGTTTTATACTGAAAGCATTTGAGAATGCTGATTACAGGATTTTTCTCATTTGTAATTCCTCTAAAAATGGGTTTATTCTTGTATGACTTGATCAATATGTGTGATTAATGATTAGTGATCATTACTTCCTTTTTTTTTCTTAAACTTTTTTTCTTAATTTTTGTGTATGTGTGTGTAACATTTGTTATTTACTATTCCCTCTTTCCTTCCCATCTGATCATTCATCCATTCTAAGAAAGATTGAGAAAAAGTCACCTAACCAACATATTAACGGTGCATAACAATATATTCTATATCCCAGACTTACTTCTGCTTCTGCTTCTGCAATGAAAGGAAAGAGGAACATTTTTCAACTTTTGATCAATCCTGTTTGTTTCATATCATTATGCAGCTTTCAGGTTTTGTTATTGTTCTTTTTATAATCACTGTATACTTCCTTCTGATTAATGCACATTTTGTCATGGTTTTCTGAAATTTTTTTAATCCCCATGGCATAAAGATATTATGTTCTATTAAAAATGTGCGATAGGGGGCAACTAGGTGGCGCAGTGGATAGAGCACCAGCCCTGAATTCAGGAGGACCTGAGTTCAAACCTGGTCTCAGACACTTAATACTTCCTAGCTCTGTGACCCTGGGCAAGTCACTTAACCCCAGCCTCAAAAAAAAAAGAAAAGAAAAATGTGCAATAATTTAAACTATTTTAGCTGGATCCCAATTTATTGATAGTGGTTTTGTTACCAATTTCTGGGTATCACAAAAAAAAGCACCACTTCTCTTTGTAGTCAACTTTAATAACATTATAAAATTTACCAGGAATCTGTTTAACTTTTCAGCTCATGATTTTAGAATTTGTCTTTTATTTCATTTTATTGTTTATAAAATGCAGTCCAAAAACATTTTTTCTTCTCTACCATTTTTCAGAGATTGAAGGTTTTGATCCAATTATGAAATTATGACTTAGCAATTCTATTAACAAATTCTTCCAGTAATTTAAGATTTAGTTTATCCAAGATTGATGACTTCTTTGAACTTGCTGAAGGCAGATAAGTGCATTTGTAATGCAATTAGCATGAGTGCCCTTCTAGTGTACCAGGAAGAATTATGGAGTGGAACCTATACAGTTATTGTAAAGTTTAAATCAAGTATAGTGTACAGAACTTGGATGCCATACTTCACAATGAGGTGTGTGAGACATTCTCATTCTTTCATCAGATTTGGCATACTCTAATAATCTCCATTATGCTCTAACACTACAGGTTCTCAGTTCCCTGAGATAGACTATTAACCCTCTATGGTTGTATTCAGACTCTCCCATCATTCAAGGAGGAAGTCCTATTGAAGGGAAGTAAATTTTACCAAATCACTATTCTAGCTCTTGAGCTCTCATTCAATGTTTTCTATCTATATAATCCTGTCAATTGTCAACTGAGGAAATCCTCTTTATTTGAGAATCATCTTTCTAAGCTTTTTCAATTAGCTTTCACCTTTACTAGATCATTTTCAAAGTCATAGTTCTCTATGTGACTAGCTTGTTCTCTTTGAGCTGGGGAATTATGAAACACATCAAACTGGCAGTCTTTGAGCTATACTGACCGGAGTACCCAGTTATTCACTGACATGAAAGCTATGCTGTCCAGTTTGAATAGAACTCATAGCAACATCGTTTTTATTAAGATACCAAAGCAGCTGCAAAGCCTTTTCTATGTTTCCTACTCAAGCCAGACGTGGAAAAAGAAACAGAAACAAATGCTTAAGAAAAAAATTTGCCTTTCTTCAATTCTAGATAGTACCTAAGGGCAGTGTCATTGGACATCTTAGCCAATGAAATCAATTTTCTCCAACCAATCAGAAATTACCCAACTGATAGCTTCTTTCCTGACTGCTTAAATCTTTCATAGCTTCAAGGAAATAGTTTTTTGTGTTTTTTTTTAACTTCTTTACTGTGTCCTTGGCTCTTCTCAGGGTTCTTTCCCACTGCAACTATTATTTCTTGTTCTGTTCAGTGACTTTAATTAGAGCCTTTTGACTCTCAGGAACTTTTTATTTAAAAATCCCAAGTTACCAAATCTTTTTAATTTTCATTGAAACCAACAATCTTTTTAAAATCAGGTCTCCTCTAAATATTTATATGACTTCTTATTTTCTTATCTTCTCTTGTCATGAAACATGTTTAGGCAAATTAGCCAAAATATCATGTTTTGAAGACCTTTATAATATTCAACCAAGTTCTATCTCTTTTGTGCCCTTGAAAGAGTACTTCTTCAGACTCACCATTCTCTAGAGATTTTTTTTTCTGTTAACAAAATATTTTTATCTTATAGTATTAAATTGCTCCTACACAAATGAGTCAAGCCTCTGCATTGTTAATTAAGAAATCTGGACTAGTTCATAGATCTGGACTAAAGATCATTTTCTTCCCCAAGCTATTCAAATCTTATGAGAGTTGTCTGCCCAAAAAGCTTAGTTTATGTTGAAAAGTCATTTTTGAAAAATATACTGATTAATAGTAATCTCTTTCTTTACATGAAAACACTTTTTTTTTTTCTTTTCGTTTTATTATTTAATTGCTCTGTATAGAAAACAACCTTAAAGACACTGTACTTTCTTCCCACTTAGGTTTCAAATAACTAAAAGCCTTCTTGCAGTTATCCTATTTTCCTTTATGAGCTTGTGCTTAGTACATAGCTAATATTATGAACCATTTAGGGTCTTAGTTAGACCTCTCAAGTACTGCTCTCTTTGGTAGTCTTCTTGTTTGAAAGCTACAGACTTTTAAAGGGTATCACAGATTTAGGGCTATTTTAGCTACTTCAGAAATGTTTCACATCAGGAATCCTTTTCATCTAAGCATAAAGAACTTTTTATCTACAAATTGTTAGTTCGAAACTAGAACTAATTTAATTATCAAGAACCAAATTCCTGTAGTAGTTTAAACTGTTATTCTCATCAAAGCCATCTATTTCTCTTGAATATGAATCACATTGGGATAAATTTATTTTAGGTAATGGAGTCCTCTCTTCCTGATGTAAATTTTGTACTTTACCCAGTATACTGAGGTAATTTTAGATATTTTCACCTGCTCTACCCAACAAATAAAATGACGTGGTAATTTTGCTTAGTTTTCTATATTGTCAATAGCTACTAGATTATCAATAATTCATAGTCACATTTAATTTTACTTTATATTTAATTCTGAATGGAAATCCTAAACCCTTTACTCTGAAATGGTTTATGACTAGGATCACAGGATGCTAGATTCAGAATGAATCTTAGAACAATTCACCTTAAAGTCTATGAAGTCCAGTTTCTTCATTCTACAGGTGAGGAAACTGGGGCCAGGGATATGAAATGACTTACCAGAGACACACAGTGAGTATATATTTGAAGGGGATTTGAAGCCAGATATATTTGAGTCCAATTACAGAATTCTATCCATTATCCCATAATGTCTCAATATCTTTGAATTCTCCTGAAAAAAACTATTTGTATAAAAGTGTAATGACAGTCATTTAATTTACAGATTTTTCAGAATCAAAAATTGTGTCAGAGACAGTGACAGAAGTTATTCTGGCATAGAAATATTTAGTTCAATGTCAATAGTGAGAGATCTGTATTAGTTGTGTAGAGTGGTGGGAAGTCCCTTATAATGAAAAATCTTTCCCATGACCTATGACCTGACTCAGTAAGCATGAATTTTCTGGTTGTAGCTATCAGTCACACACCTCTCCCTTAAGCTAAAGTAGAGAACACACGTGCACTCACAGACACACACGTACACATACCAAAAAAGCCCCAAACAAGCACATAAAACATAACTTTCCCTTCCAAAAAAGAAAGAAATACAATAATTTGTCTTGAAGAATATTAAATATGACAAAAGTGACATTTTATGAATTTAAGTTGAAATTTACTTTGTCTTATATGTCATTAAACAGCAATCTTCTCTACAACTTCTCCAACAAATTATTCTACATTGGAATTTTCCTACAAGAAGTCCCTCTTTGCTTTAAGCTGTCAAATGTCTTCTTAATATTTGTACCCACTATTTGTAGTGCTGCCTTTTGAGGCCATAAAATGTTTTGTAGAAAGAATAAGAGTTTACATTTATATATTATATAAAAGTTTTCAAAATGCTTTCTGCATAACAACTTGAGTAGTTGAGTTAGTTATTGAGTAGTTTATAATTTGAGTTATGAGTAATACCATACTCATTTTAAAGATGAGGAAACCGAGGTCTAGAAAAAGTGCAGTCATTGGAAGTACCATCTAAATCATTTTGGTCTTTGTAAATCCTAGTGTAATGTCAGAAACATAATACTTTGTTGATTAATTGACTGATTTAATGTTTGTTTGTTTTTGTTTTTTTTTTTTTAGGGTCATGCGTCTATCTAGTAAGTTTCATGGTCAGGAATTAAATATTTAAGTTCCTGGGGATAAAAAAGACAAAAATGAAATGGTCTCAAAACTCAAGGAACTTTCATTTTAGCTGTAATATTATGAAAATGTAAAACCCTATACACACATGTACATTCATAGACCCATGCACAACTAAAATGAAAATAAAACATTTACATTACATACAAATAATCTCCTGCAAGTTCTGGGTGCTTTGAGATGATTGGCATTCCAATGGGGTTAAATTTAATAGAGTACTATTTATTTATTAAAGTACTGATTTTCTATAGGAGAGAGAACAAAGGCATGGCTGATCAGAGTAGTTAATCCATTGTAAAAAGTCCTCTATGGGTTGAGATGCAGATAATGTGGTGTTGGATGGCTGTGAACTCTCTAGGCAGAGCAGGGAAAATAGCAAGAACAATGAGTTCTGGGATAGAGTTGGGTCAGGATAGTTTATAAGAGCATTAAAAGTATAAGAATAGGCCAAGAAGGACAAGATTGGACAATTAACCTTATCATATTTTTTTTTTTTTGTCCTATTTCACTGACCCCTTCCACTTTGCCATTATTAGCAATAGTGTAAAAAGTTAGAGACACTATTCTACTGCCAAAAAGTGTATGAGTGTGCAGAATGAGTTAAAAATAGTGGTTGTTCATATTTAACATGTATTGGTCAACCTGCCATCTGGGAAAGAAGGTGGGGGGAAGGAGGGGAAAAATTGGAACAAAAGGTTTTGCAATTGGCAATACTGAAAAATTACTCATTCATATATCTTGTAAATGAAAAGCAAAAAAAAAAAAATAGTGGTTGTTTTTATCAGTAGGTTTTTGTGTGTGTCTCTTTGTTTTATTTATTGTTTTTTTTTGTTTTTTTTTTGGTTATTGGTCCTGATCTTATTTGAAATGGAATTCAGATGTTTTACTTATGGTAAATAGGAAATCATCAAATGTTACAATTAATACTGGAAGTCAGAAACAAAGTCAAATGCCCCCAGAAATGTAAGGACTAAAACCATTTACATTATCTTTCATTCCCTTAAAAACCAAACAAAATAGTGCTTATTTTCCAAAGCAGATGGAACTGGTGAAGTAGAAAATTACCAGACTGGTATCTTCACTTACAGGATGGCTTCCCTTATTGAATCTGGCCAGTGATTATTATAAGAACATTTTTAAAACTTCCCTTATATCTCTCCTTTCATTTTCACATTTTTTTCTAACTCCTCTACTCTTTTTATAAAGTAAGGGGAAATTGAAAGGAATGAAACGTGATGTGGAAAAATAACAAATAAAACAATTCAAGCATTTTCTTATTAATATTTAGGAGTAATCAGTCTTTACTATAACCTTTAAAAATAAATCCTAATTTTATTGAACATTATGAGAAGTAGGATATGCCAACAACATTACAGCAAAATTATAAAATAAGATCATGGGAAAAATAATATTGTTGTAGATGCTAAAAAATGACTGTATTAGCAGTTCCTTTTAAAACAATGCTTACAAATTTTAAAATCAATAAGGTAATTTTGAAGCATTTATTAATGCATGTTCTAAGCATTGTTATAGGTTTTGAGGCTAATGGAAAAAGAAACAAAGGGCATATATAAAAATTAATGCATATATGAAAGAGACAGACAGATAGAAACACAGAAACAGAGAGAGATATTGTATAGTGACACTGAAAAGATAGGTTAGAGCTTGGGTAGGAAGAATTTAAAAAAAATAAATTTTGCTGTTTAAATTGGGTCCAATTTTTTGAGACTTCATTAGAAGTTTTCTTGGCAAAAATAGTGGAGTAGTATGTCATTTTCTTCTTCAGCTCTTTTTACAGATTAGGAAACCAAAGGAAACAGGGTAAAATGACCTGCCCAGGATCACACATCTAGTAAGTATTTGAGACTGAATTTGAATTCAAGTCCTTTTATTTTATCCACTGTGCCACTAATGTATCCCCAAAAAACAAGCAAGCAAACAAAAAACCCCAACCAAATGGAGGAATTTATATTTGTTCCAGGGGACACACTGGAGTGTACTGATTATGAAAGTGGCCTATTCAGTTCTGTGCTTGAGGAAAATCATTCTAGCATCAGGGTGGAGGATGAACTGAAAAGATTGGAGAAAGACAACACAGGGAAACCAGATTGGAGGTTACTGTAATAATCAAATAGAGAAGTGATAAAAAAGGTAGAAATGACAAAATATGGTATTTAATTGGCTATGTGTATTGACATAGCAATGCAAAGCAAAGAGGATAACATCCATGAGGTTATTAATCTGAGAGACAAAAACCAGCAGGACCTTTGATAGAAATATAGAGACTTAGTAGAAGGATAAAGTTTGGGGAAAGTAATGAATTCTGTTTTGGAGATGTTGAATTTTTTTTTTTTATTTTTTTATTTTTTTAATTTTTTGGAGATGTTGAATTTGAGACATCTCTGAGTCATCCACTGAAAATGTTTAATAGGTAGTTAGTAATATGGAATTTGAATCTCAAGGGAGAGACTTTAGCTCAATACAGAGAACTTGCTATTCATCTGGATAGAGCTGATTATTAACCTGTGAGAACTGATGAAGTTACCAATAGGGAGAGAAGGTCAAGAGAGGAGTCTTAAAACAGAATATTGGGAAATGCTGCAGTTAGGGAGTGTGATCTGGATCAGAGGTGTCCAACTCAAATAAAACAAAAAACTTATGAAACCAAAAATAAGAATCCTGAAAGCTTCATATTGACTTAGGAAACCACATGTTAACTTTATCTAGCTGATGTTTCTCCTCCTCTTCCTTCTTTTCCTCTTCCTCCTTCTTCTCTTCTTTTCTCTTTTCATCCTCCTCCTCTAAGTTCTTGTACTATTTTTTTGTTTGTTTGTTTGTTTGCTTCAGGTTGTACTTAGGAACATTGTCCCTGTGTAATGAAGCCTGCAAGTTGTCTATTTGATATCACTTAGCTGGATGATGAACCACAAAAAAAAAAAAAAGACTGAGAAAGAATAGTTATATTAGAGAATAACTAATAAAATACTGTCCCTCAGGCCCAGATAGGAAGGATATCTGGGCTGAGAGGGTGGTGAATAATGTTAAATTGAATAGGGATCTATAAAGATGAGGATTGAGAAAAAAGACTACTGGATCTGACAATTAAAAGATCGTTAGTAATTATGAAGAGAGAAGTTGATGAGTTGGGAAGCCAGATCACAAAAGGTTGAGGAATGAATGCAATCATAAATGAATGTTTTAAGTAAGAGATTACAACTTTTTCTACTAGTTTGGCTAAGAAGATAAGGAAATAAGTGATGATAACTGGAAGATCCATCCCAGCCCCTTTAGGAAAGATATAGTCAAAGTATTTTTTAAAAAACTGGTAAAGAAAACTATAAACAAAACCCCAGCAATTTTATAGAGACTGAAAATTTTGGCCAGGATGAGGCAGATTTAAATCTGATAAAAAAGATAGGGATGGGATTAAAGTTACAAATAGAAGGTTTGGTCTTGGCAAGGAAAAGGGCTGTCCCATTGTCAAATTGCTTTTGAAAGGGCTCAGTCTTATGAGACTGTATCAATATCATGATTTATAACCTCATTTTAAATTGATTTCATTGAGAGTAAATATGCCTGGTTTTATAACTTTTACTTTATCCTCAGTATCTCAATCTGAAAAACAAAAAAAGTTTTCCAAATATTGGCAATTTACTCAAATATATGATCTGTTGAACCTTAAGTCTGAGGGAAAGTGTAGATATGGTCAAGCCTATATAAAGTGCTTTAACTAGATTAGTCAAAGAATGATGAGAGGGAGGAAAGAAGAAGGAAGAGGGAATGGATCCTGTCTTCTACTATTTGAAAGCTTGTTACCTAAATAGATGATTAAAATTCTTTTGCTTGACCTCAGAATGTGGAGTACAACTATCAGAAGTTATGGAAGAGGCATATTTGGACTTGATTTAAAGTAGAGCAAGGTACTAATCAGAGAAATAAGAATATCCTGCCTAGGAAGCCAGTTGCTTCCTCTTTCAGTAAAGTCTTCATGTAGGATTAGCACTTGTTTGCTATGTTGTAGAAAGGATTCTTATTTAGGAATGGGTTGAATTGATTGAGTGATCTCTGAGCTCAGACAGTCAGCAAACATTTATAAAGCTCTTACTATACTCCCAGCAACATGGAGATAGGAAAAAAAAAAGGCAAAAAGAATACTTGTCTTTAAGGAACATACATTCTAGTAGGAAGAAAGAAGATTTGGAAATAAGCTATAATTCCCATTTATAGCTGAGGAAACAGAGACTGACTTGCCCAGTGAATGACTTATTAGTAAATGTCTAATATTTGAACTTAATTCTTCCTTATTTCAGGTTCTGTTCTATTAGTGTTCCAACTAATGGCCTCATTATGAAGTATACAACCAAAAATTCACATACATAATAGATGTATACATCTATTATAGGTCCTTTCTATCTTAAGGAATCCATTGATCCCCAACTCTATCTGGCTAAACAGTTCTTTCAAGGAACTTAGAGATTAGTGTGTGTGTGTGTGTGTGTGTGTGTGTGTATATATCCATATACTATTTTTTTTTCTCATTTCAGGTACTAACGGTACAATTACAAACATGTAAAAGTCTAGGTTTGTTTTTATTTTTTTTTTACATTAAAAATCATTTCTTCACACACACACACACACACACACACACACACACACAATGTTAGAAACCACCAGACTAAAATATCTTTTATATCCCTTTAAGCTATCACATTTTATTTAGGTAGTGTGATGTTCAGAAAGAATACTGGATTTAGAGTTGTAAGATCAGTTGTAAATCCCATGCTGTGAATAGTGTTTGTCTGTAGCAGCCCCAAAAGGGAATTTGATTTATATTTAGCTGTTATTTAGTGCAGGGTTTAGCTGCTGGCTACTTAATATGGAAGTAAAATGTTACTAATGATACAACAATAAGAGTTGGCTTCATATGAGTTGTGTATGATTCTGCCATATGTTTCTCATGTGGCAAACAGAAACATGAAAATATGCTTTTTCTGAGGAGTTTTTTTTTTAATCCAAAGAAAAGTACAGTTTAACGTATTATTTTATATTTCTTCATGCTGCACATACTTTTCCCTTTATGGTAGTTTCTTAGAGTTAGTTACTCTTATGAACTTTCCATTTAAGCCAAATGAAATGCTTCTGTATAAAAAATTCTGAGCTTTCTAAATCCTTTCACTTATTAGTGCTTTCTTTTTCTCTTATCTATATAATGCTTTCAAAACATAGGAAGTTAAGAATCACTCTTTTAATGATATTGTTGTCTAGGGGAGGCAGCTTGATACAGTGGACAGAGCACTGGACTTGATAGCAGAGAATCTGGATTCACATCCTTATTCCTCTGATGATTACTATCTGAACGATTGTTCACAAATTGCTTAAACTCCTTGGGCTTCAGTTTCCTTATTAGCAAAACAAATGTTTAGGCCCTGAGTAGTTAGTTGATGTAGTAGCTTCCTTGCTTATTTCCATTTTCCTGTGACTTTCCATTATTGGGGGAGGCATGGTGGGTAACAATGACTAAAATCTGCTTCAGATAGGAAAATGTAGAATCTTCCAATTTTTATAAATGATGCAAGTGAATGAACGATGCAATCTCAGTCTTCCTGTTTATAAAAATAAAAATAAATTTCAGAGGACCATAGTTCTAGAATGGAAGGAACATTAAAAAGCATCTGGTCTAATTTCTCCAATTTATAGATGAGGAAATGAAAATAGTAATCATCAGAAGGAGAATAAGCCCAGGTCCTCTAACTCTAAATGCAATTCTCATTCCTGTGTGACATGCTTGTTAATAAACATTTATTAAGAAAACTGATAAATTCCAATTACAATAGACATGCAGGGGCTGATTATTGTTTGATTGTTTTTCAGTTGTGTCTTTGTGACTCCATTTGTGGTTGTTTGTTTTTGTTTTTGGCAAAGATACTGGATTAGTTTGCCATTTCATTCTCAGCCCATTTTACAGATGAAGTAGCTGAGATCAGATATGAATTCAGGTCTTGTTGGTTCCAAGTTTGGTGTTACCTCTTGAAGCTGAACTGTGGAGATTTTTCATTTTTGCTTTTCAAGATTGTCCAACCCTCTTCCTTAAGTTCCTACATCCAGTCAATTTCCATCTTATCCCGTATTGCCTCCACAACATTTTTACTCACTTAGAGACTTTTTGGACCTCATCTCCTCTCCCCTCTACTCTGGCTTTTTACTTGATCTCTTTGTTAATAGTATCTTTCCCTTCTATCTTCCACATTGATTTCAAAAGTGATACTCTTAAAACAGAGATCTGATCATTTCATGCTCAAAAAAAATTTAAGTGTAAAGAAAAAGAAAAAAAAACTATTTAAGTGGTTCCTTATTATTGCTTCTAGTATAAATCACAAAATGTTCAAACTTGCCCTCTAAGATCTGGCTCCTGCTTTCCAGTCTGACTCAGTAAATGCTATTTCTTTTCCTATCACCCAAGCCTTCACACAAATTACATCTGAGTTCTTTTGAAGCTAATTAATTTGTACATGCATCACTTTGAAAGTGACAGATGATAATCATTCCCCCTTCTATTTGTTACTTGACATTAAATCAACCACACCCTACTAAAAACAATTAGCTCATTCTTTAGCCAGAACAGCTAAAATAGATGTGACAGTTTTTTTTCCCCCTAAAGTTTATATGATTTTCCTATTTTAGAGGATCTCATAACCTCCCCATTCTTTTTTGTATATATTTCTGATAACTAACTCACTTTGTATTTAGGTTTGCCAAGAAGTTTCCTTGAACAATGTGTAAAGGGCATCTAGGAGGTGTAGTGGATTGTGCAATGGCCCTGGAGACAGGAGGATCACTTCACATTTACTAACTGTGTGACCCTGGGCAAGTCACTTCAGCCCAGAATGTTTCGCCTGAATCCCTTTTTTCCCATCTCACATCATCCTCATTTAACTAAGAACTTAAATAAAAAGCCCAGGGTCTGATCAGTTTCCAAACCTAAGCTTGGGTTTTCAAAGTCCAAATCCAGTATCCTTTCAAAGGATTCCATTGTTGTATTTCTCAAATGTCATCCCTAACAAGGCTGATCATTTGGTTTCCAAGATTAGAAATAGATTAGAAGCAGCAGTAAAATGTAAGGTCCTAAGAGGATTGTTTGGGAAAGGCTGACTGACAGGCCACTAAAGGAAGAATAACAATTGACCGACATCCTGAATTAAAACACATGAAAGGAGAATTCTACCCAATAGGCTGAGGCCATTCTGTGGCAAATAGCCTTACATGCTTCAGTGACCCATGAGGGCTTACTAGTGAACAAGACAAAGATAAAGACTGATAGTAATAACTGAGCCAATAAGATAATGGTAAAATAATTTTGTGTATAATCTCTTTAAGAAGATAGGAAAATATCAAATTAAAAGAAATAAAGTATTAATTTATAAAGAGTTTGTAAATTTCCAGTGTTCCCAAATGACTCATTCATACTCTCTATCAGGAAACTTTTACTGTGTAGTGTTTTCCTATGCAAAGGATATTAAATATTTGTTCTTTCAAAGGAAGACAGAAATTCAGAATGTCTGAATTTGCTTTGTCATTCCACTTATTATACACTAGAAGAATCCATTTGTATAAAATTGCTGTGCCTTTAATCTATTATTCAGGCAAACTAGATGGGGCAGTGGATAGATCACTTGGGCTGGAGTTAAGAAGACATGACTTTGAATTTGGCCTCAGATACTCAGATACTGTTTGACCTTGGGCAAGGCAATTAACCTCTCAAGTGAGAGGATATTTGTGAATATTTAGCATAGCTTTATATACACTAGGTACTATGAAAAACCTACATTATTGTTATTGATTGTATATCCTATATTCTTAACATATCATGTAGTATTGTTGTTATTACTCATTAAAAACTATTTTCCACAACAGAATATTAATATTTTCTGCTTTACATAGACACAAT
This sequence comes from Sminthopsis crassicaudata, assembly GCF_048593235.1. Classification (NCBI taxonomy): domain Eukaryota; kingdom Metazoa; phylum Chordata; class Mammalia; order Dasyuromorphia; family Dasyuridae; genus Sminthopsis; species Sminthopsis crassicaudata. The sequence continues at coordinate 231,850,742 of NC_133619.1, forward strand.
GAAGTAAATTTATTTATCTTTTATGCATTTTTCTTTAATTTTATAACATTTGTTTTTAACATAGCCACCATTTCTAATGTATATGCATATATATATATATATATATATATATATATACATACATGTGTGCATGTCTGTATACCTATAAATATGCATATATCCCTCCTTCCCCATCTCTAGAGATTGATCTCTTGTAACAATTAAAAAAAAAAAGACAGAGGGACAAAAAATGCACTTCAACAAAACTAAGTGCTATAGGAAGTTTTGTAGTATGTGCAGCATTTTAGGCTCATAGTATCCCACCTCTGTAAAGAATGTAGGTAGTAACCTCACTTTTAAATGACCTGATGTTTGCACAAAGCTATCAGAACCCTTTCTTTCCTATCCATTAATGGCCACCTACTATCTGAATCTGATCTTGATAGTCCCTGACAAACTGGTGTTTCCTAATTTTTAATATTTTCTCACATTTTTATATAAGTTTCAAGCAAAATCATCTGATCAGAAGATCTAGACTTTAGGCTTTGTAGTGTGCTCCCTATCTGACCTAGGACAATCAAGAAAGCAAGTAAAAATTTATTAAGAATTTATTATGTGTATATGTGTCTGTGTGTGTATGGTTTATACTCCCACACTCATACATACATAGATAGATAGATAGATATGTATGAATAGTATATGTGTGTGTATGTAGGCATGTATGTGTGTATGTGCATTTTTAAGAAAAAATAAAAGATTCTTGCCATGAAAGAACTTATTTTTCTGCCACACCTGAAAAATGACCAGTGTATATATTAATAAATAGATATCTATTGAATGAGACGATTGTAATAATTAGTACAAAGCCCAGCACATATTAGTCATTTAAGAAATGCTTAGTTTCCTTTCCCCTATATATAAAACACATACAAAATAAATACAAATTATTTTCTGGCAGTAAATTGGGTAGCTGCTTGGTGCAATGGACACAGTACTGGACGTGGAATTAGAAAGGTTCATTTTCTGAATTCAAATTTGATCTCAGATTCTTATTGTGTGACCCTGGGCAAGTCACTTAACCCTGTTTACTCAGTTTCCTTATTTGTGAAATGAACTTGAGAGGGATATGGGAAACCACTCTATTATCTTTGCCAGGAAAGCCCCAAATGCTGTTATTAAGAGTACAACATGATTGAATAACAGCAAAACAACAAGGATGGACAGACAGGGAAGGAATAGAAAACAGAGACTGGTGGACCTTAGCAAGTTACCAAGCATTTATTCAACATTTCAGTAAATATTTATCAAGTGACTTATTGGGTTTATTTCACAAGTTTCAGCTAAACCATGTCCTTTTTTTCTTCATGTGTCAGCAATTCAGTTCTACACTCAAAAGTTGTGGACAGAAATTTTCAATCCTTTGAGACCTCTCATATGTACATTGTCAGAGAAGACAGATAAACACAGTAACTGTTTTTATTTTGAGCTGCTTCTCTATATACTTCATATATGCATAGATATATGCATATATAAATTATATAGATATACACATATATATATATACATATACACATATCAGGGGACATGATTTCACCTTTAATATATTTGGATTGCTATATAATTTATGTTTTGATATGATTGTTACCTTTTTATTTAAAAAATGTTATTGATTTGAGCTCATGTACATACAGATCATTTATAAATGTTACCTTTGAATGTAGAAATTTCAAATTACCTTTGACATTGATTTAAGGAATAGATGTCTATTATTTCCTGAATTACTCTTCTTGAGCCCTGCTGTGTTCTGTGTGAGTGAACTGCTCAGATGGGCCTATTATCTTCAAGTACCCAAGTGACCAAATGAAAGGAAAATCAGGAAGAAAAATGATCAAAATAAAAATTCAGATGTGAATAAAAACACTCAAAAAGCAGAAATGAAGGAAATAATGAGAACACACATATCAAAATTAGAATAGTATTTAAATGGATCTCTAGACTCATATTTTTTATAGCTAAAATTTTGGGAATCATATAGACATCAGATTAATGTTATTGATTTCAAATTCCTCTTTCTTTTATTGTTTTAAATAACTAAATGTCTTCTTTTGGTTGATATGCTGGGTTTTTTTTTCACATACATAATTGGGTTTACCTCTTCCTCTGAAGTTTTTTGTTTATTTTATGGGAAACATTATCAAATGGTACGCTATCTATCCATTGAGAGCCTATTTGCCTAGCAAGTAATATGTCTTATGTGAAAACTAAGCATGGTATAGGCTAATGTGCTAGATCTGTGAATCAGAATGTTACAGTAGTGAGTGATGGCCCTGCTATTTCTTAGTGCTTTGACCTTGTTCAAGCACCAGACCTTTTTCAAACTTCTGTTTTCATATCTATGCAACAGAGATAGTGATACCTGCACTAGATATCCAATAGTATTGTTTTGAAGATTAAATGAGCTAAATTATTCAAAGCACATTGAAAATGGCAAAACAGTATATAATTGTCAGTTATTACTCATGAATGTGTGATCTCATCAGTGAGTATGTTCCTTCTAAAGTACAGATTTTCAGCCCATGTTTGGCCATCCTTTATGGCTTCTGTTCAAGTTATATATGCATCGAGGCTTAGAAGAGACTGGAGACTTTCCTGTAAGTTTGACTCATCCATTGTGTTGAAGACCTTTTTCATTTTTTTCCATTAGAAGGATATAGATATATCAGATGGAGTCTTATCTCCTTTTTCTTATTGGCAGGTTATTTTTCTTTCTTTTTTTGCTTATATCATTTTCTGATGACATAGCTTCTTCTTGATAATTACTTGTCTGTAATACTTACATCAGTCATACAGCTTTTGGTTGTTCTTTGATCTTTAATTTTAGTTCCACTGAATATTATCTAAAAAGTCTTATCTTTTATGTTTTATAGATTTGTATATTATAGATATACTTTGTTGGACAAAAGTCTATTTTAAATAGCATTTGCCTTACTAGTCCAATTTTCTTTTGCTTTTTAATCACTGACAATTGATAATTATAAAATCTTACATCATACTTGGGAATATCACTTACAAAAGTATGCCTTGCCTATGAGAGTCAGTAGTTATTGAAGTTCACCTAATTGCTTTTCTGATTATTATTAAAAAAAATAAGGTCTAAGATTTATTTTTACCCTGTTTTTGATATATCATTCAGATAAACTTGACAATGTATCCTGCAGTGCTTTCATAATTGTATCATGTTTAGCACAAATTTTGCCTGTGCATGCTTGATATAGTTCAGCTGAGTTTCCCATCTTTGTTTCCTTAAGGACCATTTCTACTTCCTCTCTTAACAACTAAGACTGTTATTAAAGTCCAAATGTGATGACTCCACTGTTCTTGATGAAAAAAGACTTGCTTACTATCCCATCTTTCATTTGTTGTCTTCCTTCCATTTTTATTCTTAAGTGCTCTCAGAGGAATATTTTCTTAATTGGGTCTAAGGTCTCTTTAATCTGGGTTTCCCTTTGTTCCTTACTGATATCTTGAGGATTCTACCATCCTTCTTTATAAGTTTCCACAACAAAGTTTATGACCTAAACCTTTGGTGATCTCTTTTGTTGCTATGTATCTCATCTTGTCAAATAAAATGTGTTTACTAATTTTTTTTTTTGCAATTTGGAGTGGGAACTTCATTTTATGATAATTAATTGGTATTAATTAAGCTTGCATATAATTTGCAAGGTGCCAAAATGTACTATGCTTTCTAGAGCCCCAATGGGGTTCCAAATATACTCTCAGGACTTGCTCTCTGGAGGATCTTGGGACCAGCCTGAGTCCTTGGTCTTAGTAGAAGAGTAATGAAGCAGGGATCCATGGGACTGATCAAAGATGGAGTCCATTTATTTCAAGTCCTCTCAATCCTAAATACTTTAGTATGATTACATCACTATAGCACACTCAGCATGTACCAACTATAGAACTACATCACCACATCATCCCAGCATACTGCCCAAGTGTTAATTATAAGCAACCTGTTATTGATATATAAATTCCTCTTTACTGTAAGAATCCCTTGCTTACACAGGTGGTCACACCCCCCTTGACTTTTCAGAAAGAGTGAGGGGCAACAAAGGGACATGGAGAGCCAAACCAGACATTATCAACAGATTCCCCCTGGGCAGAAGGGTCTTATTTCTTACCCAGAATTCCCCCACTATCCACAGCCCTCTACATATTATCATCTCTGCCAAGCTCTGATTTTCTTACATTATAATCTCTTTCCTATCCTCTATTCCCAAGGAAACATCTGGCAAAAGGAGAATGGAAGGAAACTTCCCCAAAGTATGAGAGAAGCACAAGCTTCCTAGGCCTTTTTTTTTAGTGCACGTCTCTTTCTCTTAGAGAATTTCATCAGAAATCATTTATATGCCCTTTAAAAATGGCCTATCCAGTCTCTTAAAACACACCCTAAGAGAAGAGTCTACTTTACTACTGTAGGAAAGAACAACAAGATATAATGGATAATTAGAGCTGCCCAGCCTCATTTTACTTATTGGGACACTCAATTTTGATGACCCAGTATGGCCTGGAATAGGTAAGTACAAGAGTATGATTGGGGTAAAAAAATGCCCACTGTTCTACTATAATGTTAAATAGTTTGCACTGGTATAATCTTTAAGAATACAAGTTCTTTTCCATACTAATTTTATAATGGGACTTTGTCAATCATTATTATTATTGATACGATCATTTTATTATTATTGTTATTATTAATTTAATAAAACTTAGAATGAGCCTTTAACAAATGACTATCTTGCTCCTTAATACTATTAAATATTGTCATACCATATTGTACAAAAAGATTATTTTTGTAATTGAATAAAATCATTTGGATTTTGGATTCATTTTTGGTAGGCTCATTGAGAACATTCTACTAGTTAAAATTTCAATATCAGGATAGCATGGTAGGAATGAAATCTATCTTACCTGGATTCAATGCAATTTTGTTTTCTTTGGCTAGGTCTCTAAAAATTTTTCATTCCACATAGAAAAGATGGGAAAAAAAAGGAAGGAAGGAAGCAAACATTTATTAAGTGCCTCTTATGTGGGAACCATCACATTAAATCTTTTTACAGATACCTCTTTTGGAGATAGATGTTATTACTCTTCTCATTTTGTAGTTAAGGAAGCTGAGGCAAACATACTTACCAAGGATCTGAAGCCGAATTTGAACTCCAATCCTCAGATTCATCAGATTCATCATTCTATCCACTATAACATAAAGCTGCCTCTATCTGGTGTAGTGTCATCTATAAAAAAGCATTTTTCTTAAAATTTTTTGTGGATTAGTGATTTATTCAGTTGACTTCAGACAAAAATCAGTAGTTTCCATTATATTTTTCTTGTTTGGTTCCCACAAATATTGTGAAGTCTGAATTATCCTAGGGAGACTTGTCATCTGTTAATTAATGAAAGATTGTGACCTAATTTATAAAGCTGCTAGCTTGTATCTTATCAAGTATTCAGCAGCAATCTGAAGAAATATATTATATAGTATGTTCTATTCCCTTGCATAATTTGGATTAATCAAAGAATGCAGGCTCATTAAGAATAATTCATTTGGAATTTCTAGTAACAAAAAGCTGGATCTTATCATAAACCCCCAAACTTGACTCAGAAATATGGTTATTGTTTCTTGATCAATAGATATGTCACCTACATGATAATATTACCACAAATACTATATGCTATAATATATGTAAAGTACTTTTCAAACCTTAAATCACTCTATAAATTTACAATTAAATAAAATCAATATAAAAATCACAATTATATATTATTGCTTTGTTTAGGATGTTACTGTTATTTAATAAATGCATGTGATATAAACAATAAACAATTGAGTACCATTGAATCTACTCTTGAATCATAGACTCCATCCAGAAGTAACCACATTTTATTATTATAATCAACAAATTTTTTGATGTGCCTGTTTTACTTTTTGATGTTCAGTGACATAATGTTGGAAGATGCTGGAATGCTGTAAATAAACAGATTCCAGATCTCTGCAAGCAATCCATCTGTGCATATACTACTAGACTAGGCCACTGGGAGAATCAACAGTATACTGTTAAAATTGGGAATCCCCTAAAGGCTAGAATCCTAGAGAGATTCAGAGGAAAGTTAGGAGGTAGAAAGCAAAAAAAACAGAGGTATAGTATATGCAGTTGCCCCTGGAGCTTTCTAAAAGCATCCCACCTGAGCTCCTTGACACTCAGGTGCATACTGTCTCTAATGCTTATGGCTGTAGGAGAGCAACTTTGATGCAATTATGAATGACTCCTGCTTAGCATCTTTTGAGAAAGCCAGAGGTGAAATTTAACCCTGTGGCTGGCTGGCTGAGCCTGTCTAGGGAAAGGCAGCCTTTTGGGCATTTCCAGTAGGTCCAGGATATCATTCTTGGAAACAGAGTACAAGGCTGGCCCAGTTCCAAAAGATCCTCAACCTGGCCTCTTCATGATGTACATGGCATAACTAAGGCCCATTGAGGTGAAATGACTATCAAGATGCATAGCTAATTATTTATTCTTTAATCTACAAACCAAAAGTTGTAAAGTGAAAGTAAATGGCATATGCTCTTTGAAGGTCTCATTTGTATTCTTTACTTCACATGTTTATATTTATTATCACCCTTAAAAAAAATAACAATTTTCTTTACCGCCAAACACGGTAAAAGAAAGCTCTAATCATTTTTGTTAAATGGAATTTTCTTTTAATGAATGTATTGTTAGAAATCCAAATTTCCTAGATCAAAGAGAACTGATAGCTTTTGTGACTAAATTAGCAATTCAAAAGGAGAGTTGGTAAGCCGTAAGCCTCTTCCAAGAGCCCCTCTCACTCATTCCTTCTGGGGAGAAAAAGAGACTTGGACTAGTTTTGTGATTATTTTTCCTTTTTAGTAAAAAAATGTAAATATTATTCAGGTATATTTTAATAAGGTTGTAAAGGTTGAGCTAGAAAGAAGTTAGTACAATAGACAGCTTGCTATTATTATGGCAGACCCAATAATAAATGACAGTTTATCTCTTGCCTGTAATGCAGAGACCCAATCAAGGTCTTTGATTGTAAAGAAGAGCCCTAGATAACTTTCAGGTAAAACAATTGTTATGCTGAGTGGATGATCTGGCCTGCTGCCAGAACTAAGGATTGTTTTGTGAGCACAATACTGTCTTATAATGTTTTTTCTATCAATAGTTATTCTTAATTCTCTTAAAACTTGGACCTTTTAAAAGCAAAAATAGTCCCTAGTTGTAATAAGTTATGATAACTAGTATTTAAAATTTACCAGACTTTGATTTTCCAGGATAAACAGTTCTGTATATTATATCCTTTGTTCATATAGAAGATTTTCCATCCACTTCTCCAATTATACCTTTTTCTTTTTAAAATTCTTTCCTAAGAAACCTATTTAACATTCCAGAAATAGGCATTCAGTGAATTATAGCACAAGACTTGGGTGAAATGTTAAGACAATTCAATCCAGTAAACAATTATCTACTGTATATAAGGCATTGTTCTAGGCACATGATGCTAAATCAGAAAAAAACAAAAACAAAAACAAAACATTATATTGGTATACTACTAAATAATTTATAAAACACTTTCCCAAACACTTATTTCATTTACTCTATCCAATAATACTCAATAATAGGACATATATTATGACTTTTTGTCAGGATTACACAACTGATGATTGGTGAGAATTACAATCTATTTATTTTTTAATCTATATAATATTCTTCATACTTTATAGTGAAGTGGACATTAATTTAATCTTTTCAATTGTTGCTATTTCTCCCTCCTTTTTTTGGCATTGATAAATTGTTTAAACAGGCTAGGTTAGATTTGTTTCAATTGTACACTTTTCTCATTTTTATTCTTTTTTTTCTGTTAGATATTGATTTTAATTTTTGCTTCAATAAGCCCATGTTCATATTGACAGAGGTAACTAATTTGCAAAACTCTCATATTGATAAACAGTTATTTCTTACCTATTTAGTTTTGTCTTCATTTTTGTGATATTATTTTTTGTGAAGTGACTCTTAGCAAATATGTTCATGTTTTATGGGCATGAGACTTCTCTGTAGATCATATGCGTTTGGTCTTTAAAAAAATTTAATATATACATGTCTTTTAAATAAAATCTTACATATGAGGATATAGTAAGAAATTCTGAACATCAGCATTTCATGAAATAGTGAGAGCATCAATGGAAGTGGAAACATACTTACAATTAATAGAACCAATAAGTAGTCATCATTGGGTGGGATTTTTAAACTCTTTTCTCCAGTTAAGAATTTACATGAATGAGGCTCTAATAACATATTCAGACCAGATGAGAATGTTCAGTTTGCTCTGATAGCAAAAGCAAATGGCTATTCATCTATATTCTGATGATTTCATTCTTGCTTTGCTGACAGTATGATTTACAACTATTAGATCCAGTCATTAAGGCTGTGTTTCATAATTTCTTGATGGTCCTAGGAAGTCAAAGATCATTCTCTCATGCTTCATATCTTATAGTAAACCAAAGAAGCATTTATTAGCACTTACTATATGTCAGACATGATATTTTATAAGCACCAGGGACAAAAATAAAACAAAACTAGAAAAAAAAAAAAAAAGCAAATCTCTGTTCTTTCAAGGAACTTACAGTTTTATGGAGGAGATAGTTTTTGAACAACTAGAGATTAACAAAATATTTTTAGTCTAAATTGGAGATAGTCATCAAGGGGAGGATATTATCATTAAGGCTATAAGGAAAGACTTCTTATAGAACTTGAGGTTTTAGTTGAGATTTGATAGAAGCCAAGAAGCCTTCTCATTGCCCCTAACAAAAGGGGTAAATTTTAGCATGTGCAAACACTGATAAATATAGAAATCTCTCTCCATTTTTATACATATTACATTTACATTACATTTTATACATATTACATATACATTACAGTATGCAAAATCTCATATATACATATCTGTACATACACACATTTGTTATTGTTCACATGCTATTGTTAAACTGAAAGAATAAGTCCTATTCTTTGTGACATCATTGAGGTTTTCTTGGTAAAGATAGTGGAGTAAATTGTTATTTCTTTCTCAGCTCATTTAACAGATGAGGAAACAGAGGCAAAAAAGATTTAAGTGATTTGGCTATGGACATATAGCTTATAAGTAAGTGTGTGAGGCTGATTTTGAACTAATGAAGTGTCACCTACCTGCCCAAGATTACTATGTTGCAGACTATATCTTGATGGGTCTTGAGACACTTTCTTTAAGTAGATGAGAAATCTCTTGCAATATTGTAAAATAATATTATTTATTCTCACTGATAGATATAACAATGTGTATCCATAGATAGAGATTCGTAGGCTGTCATGAATCCATAATATTCTGAACATTTGTGGTTCAAATCATGACTGCTAGTTTAAGAGTTTCAGTGGGGTCATACCACATTCAAGATCATTGCCAGTCCTCCTGATCTATGTCTTGCCACTGGATTCAGATGGCTTTGGAGGGGAGAGTTAAGGCTGGTAACTTTGCTCATTTAAAATCAACTCACTTAAATGTCATGCCATTACTTCCTTAATGGGATAGTTCTCTTGGAGAACAAAGGACAAACAACAAGAAGTATTAGAAGATGTCTTCCCATCATCTTCCCTTCTTGATTAGAAATAGAGAAGACATACCACTGGAAAAGATCCTTAAGTTAAAATCATGAATAGCCTATGTTAGTACAGCTTGTTTCCATTAGAGAAGTAATAATAATAAAAATATTAACTTTTACATAACTTATTAATGTTCTCAAAATGTTTTAGAGATAATCTCTTATTTTATCTTCAAAACAATCCCGTCAGTAGCTAGGCACTATTGTGTTTCCTATTTCACTTAAGAAAACCGAGACTGAGAAAGATTAAATAACTTGCTTAGGGTTATACAGTTAATAAGAGTCTGAGAAAGTCTTCCTTACTCCAAATATACACTATGCCTTATAGCTTCCACATGTTGGCCTTCAACAAAATTCTTTATCTCTCTGGGCTTCATTGTCCTTATTTATAATGAAGGAATTTGACAAAATTATCTCTAAATCCTTTCTACTTATATCTCCATATAGTGTGAAAATGCTTAACATAATAGTATTGTCTTTTTTTTTTTTTTTTTTTGGTTTGCTTGCTTGTTTTGTTTTAAAGATGTTAATGAAAGAAAAATAACAAATAACAGCTTGTAGGTAATTGAACAATAGGATCACTATATTTAAACCTTAGTGGATCTGACTGTGGTCTCCATATATGCACATTATATTTCATATAGGCTTTCTCATTTTGTGTCATTCTTAGTTATGCTCTTCCATATATCATTTACAAAATATCTACTGTATATTCCAATTTTGTCTTAGAAGTCTTTCTCTAAATCTTCTTAGTCAATCACCTTTTCATATTATACAGTTTCTTGGCAACATACTTGTGTTTGGGCACATCATCATTATAAATATATTGAACCTGTTTGGAGGAAATTGTCTTTTCATTGCCTGGTAGGTCACTGGCAAATTGAATTATATGGAGGTTTTGGTTTTCATGAAATGAAAACAAAAATTATTTGTTTTTCAGAGTATAGCATACAATTAGCTATATGAGCAATGCACCAAATTGGCATATCAGTACATATATTTTGAATAGGCAACAGAATTGGCCCATGAGTTTGGATCAGAATAAATAGGGGAAAGAGAACAGGACATTTGAAAAATTGTGGAGTACTTTTAATGATCTCAAACTACTCTCTTCCTAAAACAGCCATCATTTTAGCATAAATATTATATATATATATGTATATATACACATAATAAATTGATAAGAAATAGGCCTTCATTGTACACTAATTAAAAATCAGAAGCTCAGTTCTTTTTTAGCTTTAATCTAAAAATTAGTAGAAAAGAATTATCTTCATGGAAGAAGAAAAGAGATATTAAAAGAACGCTATACTTGAGGTATATTCTTTGAATGACAGTTCATTCTGTTGCTTAGTTAGAGAATACAAATGATTTAAATTTGTAATCCTATTCAAGTCTGACTTGACTTTAAAAAAAAAACTTTAGATAATTAATTGTCATTTTATTAGACAAAATAAGCAATTTGGATTTTAATTAAGATTTATGTTATTACTATGGTTATAGCTGAGAAGATATTTACATTATAAGCTTCTCTTTAAGATATAGTGTTGTACTCAAGTTTTCAAAACTTTTTTTTTCCTATTGCTTTTCATTTCCAAGTTTTCCCTACATGAGTTGCATTGCCAATTTGGAGGTTATCTAAGGTATTTCAGTTTTTCAAAGACATTTTTTTTTCTAAAACCCATTTTAGAAATAAATGTATGACTAAAATATTAAATGTTTTGTTCTATTTCTTACTCAAATATGTGGAATTTTTTTCATTAAGATATAATTGCCTGCATGTGCATATGTATATATCTATTTGTATTAAGTGTTGAGAAGTCCTCCATGGATGAAATTCAAAGTCGAAATTGATATTTCCATATTTATTTTCATATTTATTTTGCTTATGGATAATGTTTATACACAAGTTCAGTTTTGAAGATGACATTTCACTGGATCTATATAGTAAAGTAGAAACCCCATAAGTGGATGTCAGGAGCTGGAGGTATGATGCATATGGCTTATCATTTGTAATTCTTTTCTCATTTAATTATCAATTGAGGATATGAAATAAGGAAATCTCAGCTGAGGACATCAATAAAGTTGGAAGGCATGTTTTTGTATTGGTGAAGGTCCAATGGTAAAAATAAGAATGGGTTCGGTTTTTTTTTTTTCCTTAAAATTGTGTTATTTGCATAGAGAGAATAGTAATGACCTACTAATTCCTTTGGGAAGTATTTCAAAAATGATGTTCCAATTAGGTCTTCTGTTCAGATTTTGAGTAAAGGAAAAAAAGCCGGTAAACCTTCTGGGGTGGGAACTTTTTCATTTTTTAAAAGAAATAATAGAGCACAGAATAATGCATTAGAAAGAGTTAAGAATCTTCAATGTAACATTACTGCTACCAATGACAAAATGGTATTTCACAATGGGAGAATGATTAGCTTGAAAATGAATTTGCTCTAATGTAGATTTGGGAGGCAATAAAGTTCAAGACATCTCATCTACTTCATCTATTCTCTATGTGGACTTGAAGGAATTATATTTCAGCATTTATTCTCTTATGAAGAATCTCAATTTGATGGTCCTTTGTGATCAAAGTAACATATACTCTATGATCATGCTCTTTTTCTTGAATTTTCAAGAAATGCTAGTACTTTATAATACCCCAAATAAACATTTGTAATCAATAAATTATTATAATAAAATCATATAACTACATAATAAAAATGTATTGCCAATATTTATTAAGCATCTACTATTTTCTAGGGAATGTGTTAAGATACAAAGACAAAATACCATCTCTGCTCTTGAGGAATTCAGTCTAAGGAGGGAGACAGTGTTCAAATAACTATATATACAAACAAAATATATAAGGAAACTGAGATTGAAGTAATTAGAATTACATCAGAAAATGATTCCTATAAAAGTTGGGACTTGAAGGAAATTAGGGAAGCCAAATGTTTATGAAGAGAGCATTCCAAAAAAAGGGGGCAATCAATTCAAATACATGAAGTTAGAAGAAGTATTTGGTTCAAGGAAGAATAAGGAGGCCAGTATTACTGGATCACAAGTAATATAGTAAGTATAAGGTATAAGAAAAATGGAAAGGAGGGAGAGTAGATGAAGAGTTTTGAATGCCTTACAGAATATTTCTATATATGGTCCCAGAAGTTTAATATTTGATAAACTTAGTGACTGGAATATTTTCTTATTGTTCAGATGTTTCAGAGATATCCCATTTGTGACCCCATTTGGGGTCTTCTTGGCAAAGATAGTGGAGCATTTTGTTGTTTCTCTTTCCAGCTTATTTTACAGATGAGAAAATGAGGCATTCATGGTTAAGTAACTTGCCTGGATTAAGTTAGTAAGTAGCTGAGTTTGAATTTAAGCATTCCTGACTTGAGGCTCTATTTACTATACAACCCAATTGCCCCAAGTAGACACTTAATAGATGCATATTTCTTTCTTTTTTTCTTATTCCTATGCAAGTTTTTCACATGGATGTCCATTGATTGATTGACATAATTGGCATTTCACTTTTGAATTAAAAAAATCTTTCTCGTTGTTGAATTGAATTCTAGCAAAAACTGGAATGAATATGTCAAAAGAAGATTCTTGTTAGAGTATGGGGTGGGGGAAAACTAATAATCTTCCTGAAGTTTTGGTGATATGAACAGTTCATTCTTAGAAAATGAAGTTTTAAAATATTACTCAGAGATGTTAAGAACTGTATAATTATCCAGTCAAAAGTTTAAGCTAAATGTCCTAGATATTTCCAGGCCATAAAAAAAGAGGACAGATAAAAGCAAAATTTTGCAGAGAATAACTCTCCTTACCTTGGAATTATCAAATACTTTGACATTAGAGTTTCTCTGGGATTATTAATAAAAATAACTTTAAAGAAGATATGTCAGCATCTACTTTCTTGCTGTATTTTGAAGCTGATGGGATCTTTCCAGTAAGCTTACAGCTCAAACCTCCTATACTTGCCTTTTCCTATTAGGGAACCCTAATGCCTTAAGAGCCTTCCTTTTCTGTTTATAACTATAATGTTTAGAACAATGGTTTTCACATAGTAAAAACTAATGAATGTGTTTTTATGTCACTTATTCATTTTTACTATAGCCAACTTACTTTTTGTTTTTCTCTTCTAAAGCTGCATTGGTCTGTGAATAAATTAATTACATTAGATTTTAGTATACATGTATGTCTAGGAGAAGAAGCAAGGGCAGAATTTGTAGACTTGTTACTGTTATTGTAGAGAAGAGAAGCCTCATTTTTTTTTCTTTTAGTTTTCTGTAAGTCTTCTAAATCAAATATTTTTTCCTGACTTTTTATTATTTTTCACATTCATAATCTCTTCAATGATTCCATCCTCATTAGTGCCCTTTAATTCCATCTATTTAAAGTCTTTTTAAATTTTCCAAGGAAACTGTTTACTAATAATTTATTAATTTTTACAAATAATTTACTGATAATTATAGTCATCTAAAATTGGAATGGATTGCTTCCATAGGTAGGGGGTTTCTGCTCACTAGATAGCTATACTCCCTTTCATCTTTTTATAAGAATCTTTAGCTACCTTAGAAACAAGGCTTAGGTTCTTCCTCCTCATGAAAGTTTTTCTTCATTCCCTGATAGAAATCTCTTTGCATATCTTTTGCATACATGTTATATTTCTTTCTCCTGCCTGACTTCAACATCCTCTCTTCAACTCCTATTTCCTGACTAGTGGAATGTAAGATCCTTGAAGAAAAGAACTGAATATTTGTTTTTGTATTTGTGTCTCCAGAGTTCAGTACTGGACTTTTCAAATAGTTGTTTATTGAATCACAAACTTATTGATTGCTATAGTTGGTATCTCATTCATACTTATTTGTTTGTTTATTTTTCTGTCTGTTTGCTTATCTATCTAGGCAATTGGTGTAGTGACATACAAGGTAATATAGCTAGTAAGTGTTAAGTATTTGAGGCCACATTTGAACTCAGGTCTTCCTCATTCCAGGGCTGGTGCTCTATCCTCTGTACCATCTAGCTTCCTCTCATAAATATTTTTTAATTGTGGCTAAGTATAATACCAGCAAAAACTGGATGAACATATTGTAGAGAAGATTGTTAGGGTATAGTGTGAGCTCAGTGGCTTCCAAGATCCCATTCACCTCTGACATTCTGTGATTCTTTACATTCTCATCTCTGTTGATTATATGTACTGCAAACTTGGACAACTCACTTCATAATTCTAGTTCTTAGTTTTCTCCTCTATAAAGGGTTATAAAATGAAAGGGTTAGACTAAATAATCTCTAAGGTCCTCCCCTTACTTTAAATCCTATGATGATTCCATATGTTTTCCTTTCTTCCAAAAATGAAATATATTTTTTAACAATTCTTACTAGCTTCTCTTGAAAAGAATAGTCATCTATGTCTTTTAAAAAACTCCAAAGAGCTACATATATATGCATATATATGCATATATATATATATATATAATTTCTCTACTCAGTTGTATCTGACTTACCCTTTTTATTTCACTGTATTCTTCTTAAAAGTAGGATTTATATTTTACTTTTTGCATCTATTGAACATGTATTATTAAACAGTTTTAATTTCCCTCATTTTTATTCTATTAAATTAAGAGAAATAAATTGCTTAGTTATCTGATAAGGAAACAGTTTGCAGCCAAGAATTATTTCTAATTATGAATGCTTTTTTTTTACCTTTATAAGGCAATTTTAAGTTTCCTTATTCAATAGGAATAATAGTATTGTCACTTTGCTTCTCATGGATAATTGCGAATGCAATGTAAAGATGGGAAATAATAGAGAATATGAAGGTAAATGAGGATTAGTTGGAGTTAGTTAATGATACAGGATAAATGGAATATAGATTCCAAATTATTTTTTAAAGGTGTTTTGGAAACTGGAAGCCATCATGGTAGCTTACATGTGTAACCCTTTACTCTTTCTTTCCTTTAGGGATTACTGACACATCTTTAATAACTTGACCTATGGGAAAAAAAAGTATACCCATGATATATTTTTGAATTTAATCTGTACTCTTAACATTTCATTTTTACTTTCTTAAATCTCATCAAACAGTAACTTATAGCATTTGCCAGTTTCCAAATATAAATACTTACAGTGAGAATTTATCTTGATCATGAATAATGACTAGATCTATTATTTTTGCTTGGGCCATGTCAATCTTTCCCTCTATGACCCTACTCACCATTCCAATAATATAACAGGCCAAAGTATATCTACCTGGCCAAGTCATCCTTTTGTATATTACTTCCTTCATCAGAATAAAAACTTCTTGAGATAAAAAAAAAATTTCCATTTGCATTTGTAGCTCCATGCCTAGCACATATTAAGCATTGGATATTTTTTCATTCATTTATTTTAAACTCTCTGAATAATTATTGTTGGAATTTTACATTCTTATGCTCTCAAAACTATAATTATATAAGCCAGCCAAATTAATTCCATATATATAGAGAGATAGATAGATAGATATACATGTGTATATATCTATCTATTTATCTATCTTCTATATATATATGTACAAAGAGCAATTATAGAAGAAATGATTGCTTTCTACTTTGCAATGTTGAATGATTTAGAATTTATTAAAATAGTGGGCTGAAATAACAAAATATGTCCTGGTTATCATTTTATAAAAGTGAGAGAATCTAAAATCCTCTCATACCAAAGTCACTGAATTATCTTTAAGTACTGAAAGAAGCCTCTGAGAACCTAAGGTATTGTCCTACTTTGTGCCTTACACACTCTAAGAATAGGTTTTTGCTTTCAGGTTACTAGTAATGATTCAATTAATGCTTTTATATGACCTAGAAAAAAGGGATATAATGTAGAAAGAAGGCAGTGTTGAACCCAGTTCTGTCCAGAATAATTTCCCCAAAACCTATTATATATCATGACTGAATAAGAATATAGTTAGTTAAGATCATATTTGGTGGAAAAAAAGTGTCAGAATCAGAAAAAAAGTATGATGGAAAAGATTGATATTGACGTACCTGTGCAACTATTCAGATAAGAAAAGTGTCTATGCTGTTTATTGCTGTATGTACAGATATCTGGTAATTCTTGTGTGTGTGTGTTTTGTGGAAATTGCAAGTCAGTGGTTTTTACATTATTTATGAGTTGAATGTTACAGTAGATAAAGTTGTGGGTAGTCAGCAGCTGTCAATCCTTTCTTCTGATTTACCAATGTAACAGGGAGATTAGGCAGTTCATTCACACTCATGGGTGCTGGTTTGTTGTGAAGGGGTTGAAGAAAACAGAACAGTTAAAAAGCAAATCAACTTTCTATCCAAAGGAACAAAGCCTGACTTCCTTCTAGGACAAATAGGTCGAATGAAAGAAGGACAGATCTTGACTTAAAATGAGGAAGACCTTTCTGAAAATTAGAATTACTTGAAAATGAAATAATCTGTCTAACCTAGGAGTTTTCTGAAACTCAATGACTAACTGTCATTTTCTTTGGAGACTGGCTTTCTAAACTGATAGGATATTAGAACAGATGACCTATAAATTTAGATTATTTGATTGTGTTCTCTGTGCTATCCACTGAAGTCTTTCTTCAGATGCAATATTCTCTTGATTTTAACAACTGTCGAAACCACTTATTAAGAATTTAATTGCTTTAAGCAAGTTCATAGTATTTAAAGTAATTAGCTAGCTCAGCAGTATTTTAATATTTTATTTTTTTCCAATTGCATGTGAAGATAGTTTTTAACATTCACTTCTGTAAGATTTTCAGTTTCATATTTTTTCCTTCCCTCCTTCCACTTTCACTGCCAAAGACACCAGCAGTCTGGTATAGGTTGTCTATGTATAATCATATTAAATAAATTTCCCTATTAGTCAGTATCATGAAAGAAGAATCAGAACAAAAGGGAAAAATAGGTGAAAAACAAAACAAAACAACAATAACAACAACAACAAAAACAACAAAAAATGAAACTAGTATATTGCGATATATATTTCGACTCCATAATTCTTTCTTTGGATGTGTTTAGCATTTTGCATGATGGTTTTTGTTTTTTTTTTGGTAATTATCTTTTATCATTGCACTGCTGAGCAAAACTAAGTCTATCAAAGTTGATTACTGCTCAATGTTCTCCAAATTCTGCTCACTTCACTCAGCATCAATTCATATAGGTCTTTCCAAGTTATTTCTGAAATCTGTCTGCTTATTATTTATTATAGCACATTAGTATACAATTACATTCATATACTACAATGTGTTCAGCCATTCTCCAATGAATGGGCATCCCTGCACTTTCCAGTTCTTAGCCACCACAAAAAAGTTGGTACAACTATTTTTGTGTATTTGTTGTCTTTTTCTCTTTATTTCAAGTAGGTTTTTAGTTGATTCTCTAAGATTCTCTAAGCATACCATCATGTTATCTGCAAAGAATGATAGTTTTGTTTCCACATTGCTTATTGTAATTCCTATAATTTCTTTTTTTCTTCTCATCTCTAAATAGTATAATAAGCTCATAATAGTGGTGTAAATGGATATCCTTTTTACATCCCAATCTTATTGGGACTACTTCTAGTTTATCCCCATTATATATAATGCTTGCTGATGATTTTAGGTTTCATTTTAAGGAAAACTTCCCTTATTCCCATATTCTCTAGTATTTTAATAGGAATTAGAGCTGTATATGTTTGTCTGCATTTATTGAGATAATCATGTGATTTCTGTTGGTTTTGTTATTGATATAGTCAGTTATGCTGATAGTTTTCCTAATAGTGAACCAATTCTGCATTTCTGTTATAAATTCCATGTTGTCATAATATATTGATATATTGATAATGATAAATTGCTATAATCTCTTTACTAACTTTTTTTTAAAATTTTTGCTCCAGTTTTCATTAGGGAAATTGGTCTATAATTTTCCTTCAAGTAATTACCCACATTACCTGATTTAGGCATCAGCACCATATTTATGTCATAAAAGAAAGAGGGAATCTTCTTATGTTTTTTCTAATAGCTCATTCAGCAGTATTTTTGATGAAAAAAATTTAGGATTAGAGTATACACAGATTAGTAGCAGAGTCAGAATTCAAACTTAGATCTTTTGACTCCAGATTCAGTGATCTCCTAATCATCTGTACCAGAAGTATCAAACCAAGGCTGGAGATATTTTGGTAGATATTTTCAACTTAAAATTAATATTAAATAGGAAATATATAAAGCAATACAACATAGATAAGGTTAATATGTATATTTTTTACTTCATTTTCCAGCCCTCAGGGATCTTTATGCACATTTTAGTGGCCCTGTTTCTAATTACATTTGCCCCTATTCCTTTGCAATAATAATGAAGATAATTTAGCAGACAGATAAACAACTAAGAAAAAATGTGTATTTTGTGTATATTGTGTATATTAACTAAATATCCAGGCCCAGGGAACATGTTATTAATTTGAGCTATGGATATAATATATTTCAACCTTTGTAGAGGAGATAGGATTTCTTACCTGCCTGAGGACAAGATAGGAGAAGGCTTACAATGTATACTGAATGGGATTGTCTAGGGTATTCTAGACAGAGCATGAGGAAAAGGTCAAGTTTCACAGTGCTGGAATGGTCAAATGAATGTGTTGAATAAAATGCTCAGGCTAAAAGACATCAGATCTAGGATTAAAGACAATGAATGGGATATGATATAGTTCAATAGATATTCTAAAAATCTAGAATAGTGAAAACAATGGGATAGTCAAGCTTTGGGTTACATGATTCTATTCAAAACTCCATCAAATCCCTAAGTTACAGTGACAGTTTTTGATGAATACAATTACTAGAATAGAGGACCAGAGACAGGATATATAGGGCTCCCAAAGCCAATTAAAGATAAGTACAAAGGTATGCTGGAGTCAGCTCTGAGAAATGGTGATTAAATTTTCAGTATGAGCTTTTACATCTTTGAAATCTACACTTGCTACAAATCAAAGTTTGATTTATTGTTTTGTTGATTGTCTAGATTTAAGAAAGTATTGATATATAAAATAAACTTAAATGTATGTATAGATAATTGTCCCCCCAAGAACATTTATCAGCAAGCCCCTGGATAAGAAGACTATGTGTATATATGTGTTTGTGTATATGCATGTATGTATATGTACATATACAAATATATGTATCTGTATGTGTGTAAGTAGGAAGGGCAATGTGTTGTGTAAGTATAGTTTTAACTCGGTGTTTTCTTTGACTTTATTATATAACCAGGAAATTAAGTTTTGTTTATCAGAAATTCACACAAAGAGGAAAGTAATATGATCCTTACAATCAAGGAATTTGCCTTCTAACAGGAAAAAACAAAATATTAAGGTAACCTACAAAGGGGGGACCTAGGACAAGAAAGAGTTTTGATGAGGAGAGCCCCAAAACTTGCTCTCTCTCTCTCTCTGATTTTGGGAATGAGCCATGAGGTAGAGTACCCGAGAAGCTTCTTCAAGGAGACTTTCTCCTTGAATCCTGCCACTGTAAAGATCTTGCCAAAGGATTAACAGCTTCATTTTGTTATCTAGGTGGGGCTGGTTGAGTCCTGAGCTGGAGAATTCCAACTCTATTCAAGCTCAAATTCCACCCACCAGCCCCCATTTTTGGATTGTAGCCAAAGGCTTCTATTATAAAAATGGCAATTTTAAACCCGTTCCTCTCAGAGGACCTAACTTGCCAGGCCATGCCAAGGAAACCTCTGTCTGCTGGAATGATATTCTCTTTCTGAGTTACCCTCTCTTTATCCTTACCTATTTCCCTGACAAGACAATCTCTGTGCCAGGATTTCTCTACTAGAAACTTTACTTCTCTGTCAGGACCTTCCCACTAGGAATTCTACCTTTCTATTCATGCATAGCAAAGGCTGACTTCCCAATGCCAATAATAAACTTCTTTTTGTCAGTCTAGCTTTTCAGGTTTGTAAATTCCTTTACAAAGGACCTTTGCACTGCCAGAATGAGGTTCCATCAAGTCCCTATTCTGAATAGAATCCCAAAGGGAATTTAGGGGAGCCAAACCTCTTCACTTCGTTCCCTGAACCCTGAACCTGCCATTAACCTCATCATTTAACTCCCTAACCAACAGGAACCCTAATCTCATCATTTGGTTCCCTGAATCTAATCTCATCAGTCTAATGTGGGATTTGAGCTAAGAATGGAGTGTACATGGCTCTCATGAAATGGAGGTCCTAGCCAGAGACTCACCCATCAGAAGAATAGCCTTCAGAGTTGAAAGCATCTCAAAAAAGAAATGATACTAACAAGAAAACACTAAGGATAGTGAGGGATACAATAGGGAAAGCAGAACAGGACTAGTTGCAAATGAAAAAGGAATGTTTGCATGTTACTAATGATCCTTAATATCAAAATATATATTATAACAGCGAGAAAGTGTGAATGCCATTAGAAAATTCAATTAAATGGTTTCTATGACCTTGAGTATTGTTGTTCTGATTTCTCATTCTATTCTATGTGAATCCTAAAATAATAGCATATATGTTTATTTAATGTGTTTTAGAGGGTTTTGTTTTGTTTTGTTTTAATGAGCAAACCAAAATCAATGACTCCATTTGGGTTTGAATTTTTTAAGCTTCTGTGTAGCAAAAATAATTACCCACATGAATAAACTCACTCATATAATCAGACAATGTTTTTGAATGGAATGAACTTTTTTCTTTTTTTGGATTGACCAGATACATGGAAAAAAATTAGCTTCAATAAGATTCAAATAAGCAAAGCCAGATGAAGTAAATAGTTTTCCATTAGGATTTTCTATAAAACAGGTCTTTGCAAAAATATCACCTGTGATGAAGAATTTGCAACAAGACTTATTTTATTTTCATCCTCATATATCTTGTGCAGTGTCACATTAAATTCATGTAGTTTCCCATAAAAGATACTATGGTGAATACTCTTTGACCTCATTATCCCAGAATAAGGCAAGCTGTTTCTACTCCCTCAGGGTTCTATAATTAATTTTATCTGGCTTGAGGTGTCTCTTTTCTAATACTATTAATTCAAGATCACATTCCAGGTGTATTTAGTAGTGTCCCAGTTTCATTTAACCAATTAACATAAATAAACTTTCCAAAGGTATATTTACACAAAGATATAGCAAGAAAAGAAGTATAAATGTTACCAACACTTTTAGGGAACACTTTCCCCTATAAAGCCTCAGATCTCTGGGAAAAGCAAACTCAGATTTAATATAGTTTCTATATGACATTGAGTCCCACAATCATGTCCAAAGGAAGCATGACAATCAGATGAATCCTAGTCTTAACTACTTCTGGGTCCTAAAGACCATTTCTTAGTCTCAGAGCATCATTGCTGGGTTGGATGCAAAACCCAGTATAGATTCAATTCCTGAATTCTCAGATCTTGATTGACTCAGTCTGGAACCTTCAGAAATTCACAACATTACAGCCTCTAATATCATTTGCCTGGAAGAATTTATATAGAGATGGAAGTCAGTTAGAAGTGGAAGGAGGCTACCTAATACTTCTTGAAGTTTTCCTAATTCTAGTTTCACAACAGTACCCAACATGTCCAGTCATGAGCTAAGCAGCAGATTGGAAGGAACTACAGAGAATCTTTATATATTTCTAAAATTTTCAAAGCACTTCAATGCCTTATCATCATAATTATCTTGGTAGCATGCAAAGGGCACCCTGCACACACTCATATAGACTAGGTTCAGTGTCCAGGTTCATGTTACTAAATATTGAAAGAATAAAATTTTACTTTTTACAAAGACATAAAAATAGAAAGTGAAAAAAGGTTAAAAATAAAAAACAACAACAATATAGCATATTCTCTAGGTATAACATTCTCTAGATTGTTGAGATTTAAATTATTAGTTTATACTAAATTCATTGCCTTTAATATTTTTACCTATGACTTAAGATTAATCACTTCCAGTATCTTCGCTGTGCCAGAAAATTCTGATACTTAAAAGGTGGTACCCTCATGCCTGTGTTTCCCCACTAGCAACATATTTCTCTTTTTATTTCATACTAGTTATATGGAACCTAAAATAGAAGTTCACCTGAACAACAAAGATTGCATGTGTATGTGTGTGTGTGTGTGTGTGTGTGTGTGTGTGTGTGTGTGTATGTATGTGTATCTATGCATAATATATATATATATATATATATATATATATATATATATGTATATATGACAGGCCAATAAATAGGCAGAAAAGAAAACCATACAATTGCCTTAATTATCTTTATGTGTTCATGCTTACATTCTGTGACCTAGCATTACACAGAAGCATAGCATTAACTTATTTCAGGAACTGAAAAGAGAGGAACATAAGAAAGAAGAAATGAGCCAGGCTTCTCTTACTTTTTGTGTGGTAGGAGGAGGGGAAGAGGAATTATAATGAAGCTTGGCTTTTATGCTTTAGGGTATTTTTGAGAGAATCATGAAAAAACGCATTTCAAACTAACTGGGCAGTGGGTTGTGTAAGAATAGTTTTATTACAGTGTTTTCTTTGTCTTAATTATGCTCTAGGAAATTAACATTTTATCTATGAGGAATTCACTAGAAAGGGATAAATGTGAAACATAAATTGCATCAAACTCACTCTGTATCATTTATATCTCCTATTTTCTGTCTGTGATAAAATGGCCTCATTCTGTCAGCTGGAGTACTTGCTAACTTTGTCTCACACAACAGATTGTATTTATCCATAGTTAATAGGAATCTCGATTGCATTCTCAGTTATCATCGCACTGTATTGAGGGATATGATGAGAAATGGACAGGGCTGCTTTATTTTATGGAAATTATAATAAACAAACAAACCTAAATATTTGTCATCTGCTTTCAGAGACATGTTTTATTACACAACAACCTTGTGCTCTAATTCTTAGGTAACTGCCAATAGAACAATTATTTATAATATTCGATTTTTACAAGGACCAATTTGTCACAAAGTTTTAGATGTTAAATTGCAACTTTTGTCTGAATCTTGATAGTTTTCCATAAAAAAACATATTTTTCTATAATGATGTTTGTCTGAAACACTCTGAAAATAAAATTGTAATAGTTATTTTGTTTTCACAGGAATAAAATTGGAAATTATTCTTAGTTATGATATTATAATACAATACTAACAAACATAATATATCCTTCCCTTTTAAAGCATTGTACTTGTGATTAACAGCGAGGAGAGAGATGTACAGGATTGAAAGTTGGACTTTTTTATCATCTTAAAATATGAAATGCCTTTACTGCATTATAAGTCAATAGATAATTATTAAGACCTCATGATGCAAGATCTGCGGATGGAGCCAAGATGGCAAAGTAAAGTTAAAAAGTTGTTGGAGCTCTCCCAGTTTCCCTCGAAAACCACATGAAATGAACAGAATCTGATGAAATGAAACTCTTTCCAGCTTAAGAGATGGGAAAAACTTCAAGAAAGGTCATTCTTATTGGGGTGAAAAGGGAGTTCAGCCCAGGTTAGACAGACTCTGGGAAAGCTGGGGAGAGGAACTTAATCACAGCAAATCAGCAACTAAGACCTTAAGTATGGGCTCAGTATAGGAGCACATCAGGGGAGCAGCTTCCAGTCCCAGCTCAGAAGACAAACTCTGGGAAACCAGACTATTTCCTGAAAAGAACAGGCAAAGTTACCCCTTGCAAACACAAGGGCCCTTGTGTTCAAAGCCAAGGCTCAGAGCTACATAGAAAGCTCCAGGAGCAGAGCTCGAAATTAAAAGTAAAAGGAAAAAAAAAAAAAAGACAAAATACCAAAAGAAAAGGAAAAAAAATAAAAGGAATGAAAATTAGTGGGAAACAGAAAAGAACCTTGAACATAGAAAGCTACAATAGTAACAGGGCAGACCAAAACACAACTCAGATGCTAACAGAATGTCCACAGAGGAAATTTCAAAGTGTGATATGAATTGGTCTCAAGTCCAAACAGGCTTGTTGGAAGTGCTGATATAAGACTTTAAAAGGCAAATAAGAGAGGTAGAAGAAAAAATGAGAAAGGAAATAAGAGTATGCAAGACAGAATCAATTCCTTGGAAAAGAAAAAAAAAATTGCCTGAAGAAAACCACTCCTTAAACAGTAGAATTAACCAAATGGAAAAAGATATGTAAAAGCTAACTGAAGAAAATCACATATTAAAAACTAGAACAGGGCAAATGGGAGCTAATGACTTTGTGAGAAAGCAAGAATCAGTCAAAAAATTTTTAAAAGAGTGAAAAAATGGGAGGAAAAAAGTGACATACCTCATTGGAATAACAGTCAACCTGGAAAATTAATACAGAAGAGACAATTTAAAAATTATTGACCTACCTGAAGGCCATGACCAGACAAAGAGCCTGGGCAGCATTCTTCAAGGGAACATTAAGGAAAATAGCCCTGATACAAATAATCATTAAAAGAATCCATCGCTTATCTTCAAAAGATGGATCTCACAAGGAAAACCCCAAAGAAATTTGTTGTGAAACTCCAAAGCCATAATCTCAAGAGAAAAAAATACAGTAAGCTGTCAGACAAAAACAATTCAAACATGAAGGAGAAATAGTGAGCATTACCCAGGATCTTCTGTCTTCTACAATAAAAGATTGGAAGGCCTAGAATACCAAATTCCAGAAGGCAAAGGACTTAGGGTTGCAAACAAGAATTAACTATCCAGCTGACGAGGATCAATAGAGTAAAAGAGATAGGGACTCGATAAATAACAAGAAGGATTAGCCTTGAAGAAGAGAAGGATCAATTTATTCTCTGATATGGGGCCAAAGGTAAAGAAGATATGTTCAAGATATAAAGAGGTTTATATATAAGGTGCTAAATAGTAGGGATGTGAAACTTCATAATGGTAGTCCTTATTATTATTATTTTTTTCAATAAATTATTGGGGCAGGGGAGGATTTATTTAAGCAGCTAAATTGCACAGTGGAGTTCAAATGTGGCCTCAAATATTTTCTAACTGTGTGGTCTGAGCAAGTCACATAATCCCAATTACCTGCAAAAAGACAAAAAAAAAAAAAAGAAAAGACAAAAAAGTATTTATTAAAAATTTATTTTGTACTAGACACTGAGCCAAGCAATAGGGAAGTAAATATAAGTGGTGAACAATGTTTGTCCTCAAAGAACTTACATTATTTTAAAATAAATTTTTATTGATATCTTTTGTTTTTCTATATCATCAAAATTTTGTCTAATATCCTTTCCCATTCCTTCTACTAGAGATATAAAAAGAGATAGAAAAAGAATAGGAAAATGAATCAATAAAACCAATCAATTAATAGAATATTTCTGGGGAGAAAATTCCAATTGTACCACATCCATGAATTTCTCTGCAAAAGACAAGAGTAAGATTATCACTTCTTTGGTGCCTTCCTCTTTCTTTGTAATTATGTAATATTCATTTTTGGTTATTTTGTGACTGTCTTCCCACTTACATCGTTGTAGTCATGTGTATGGTATTTCCTAAATTCTGCTTATTTTACTTTGTATCAGATCATATAAATACAGTCATCCTTCTCTATATTCATTATTTCTTACAGCAGGAAATAGGGAATAAGAGAAGAGAATATGTATTTATATGGTATCTACTCTATGCTAAAAAAAAAAAGTGGCAAGAACTTTTTACAAATATACTTTGATATTTTTTATTGTTTTATTTTTTTCTAGTTATATATGTACATTAACTTTTAAAATGCATATTTCTTAATGAATCATGTTGGAAGAAGAAAAGCAGAATAAAAAGGAAAAACCACGCAAAAGGAAAAAAAAAACACAGGAAAAAGTGAACATTGCATATGTTGATTTACACTCAGTCTCCATAGTTCTTTTTCTGGCTGCAGAGGTGTTTTCTGTCCAGAGTTTTGAAATTTCTTATATCACTGAGCCACTGAGAAGCATCAAGTTGATCATCATACAATTTTTCTGTGACTGTTTACAATGTATTACTGGTTTTGCTTTTTTGAAGGCAGGAACTATATATATTTACCTTTGTTCTATTCCCTGTACTGAACCCAGTTACTAGCATATAGTAAGCAATTAATGCATGCTTGCTGACTTTAAAAAATGAGAATAAGAATTGATGGACAAGAAAATAGACCCAAAACTTATTGAGCATGGTGAAAGTGATATGGAAGTCAATAGATAGCAACAATGGAGTCTTTAACTAGATGTTATACATCAGTAGAATGTACTTAAAAGGTTTCTGAATGGTTATGGAAGAAGGATTTGGTAGTGACACTGGAAACTAACCAGTCCTCCTGATCCTGTATTCAGTAGTAGTGGTAAGGAAAGTGTTATCCTTTGGAAAATCTAGATTTCAATTCCTACAAGAAGATGGAAAGAGGACAAGGAGAAAAAAAAACTTATAGACTCAACATGGAGAAGATAGAAATGTTTTACTATGTGTTAAGCACTTTGTTAAGTGCTTTATTATCCTGGGTTTTATAGTTAAATAATTACCCAGGGTTATATAACTACTAAGAAGACAAATTTGAACTCATGTTTTCCTGACTCCAAGCTCATTGGAGTGCTCCATCCATTGTGCCAGCTAACTATCTCCTAGATGGGAACAGTTAATATTGGAAGACCTATGAAAAGAAAGACACAATGATATGTTATTGGCGAATCTGTGAATTTATCCAACTGCTCTAGAAAGAAATTTGGATGTATGCTAAGAAAGTGACTAAAATGTCCCTAACCAGTGAGTAGCAATGGATTTTTATACTCAAGAAAGAAAAGGATAGAAAAAGGCTAAATATTCAGACAGGTTAAAATATTTAGAGCAATCTGTGTTTTAAAAGCAAAAAAACTAAAAACAAAATAATCATTCACCTATTATGGCATTTGACTATAACAATATTATTCCACCATGAAAAAATGAACATGAAGAATTCAGAGAAACATGGAAGATTTATATGAACTGGTGCAAAGTGAAAGAAGAAAAACTAAAACAATAAATGTGTTTGATTACTGCAAAAATGCTTTTTTGAAGTTTTTGAAGAGAATCAAGAAAAATATAAAGCAAAACACACACGCAAACACATACACAGAGAAATTAAATGCTGTGTAAATTTAGTGGTCTGACTTTATTAATCATAAAGCAATAATTTCTCAGAAACTTTAGTACTTCCTCTGAGCTTCTGGGCTCCTGATGGATGAGAATTCTCTGTCCCTAGCCTTATC